>NC_134573.1:193989352-194289352 GCF_050947875.1 Dermacentor variabilis
TCGTCGGCTGGAGCAGTTGCCAGTGTACAGTCAAGACCGATTTTCCGGATGCCCCATTTCTGGGGATATGCCTGATAATTCGGAGGGCTTCGTGGCACCACCACGTACCCCAAAGAGTCAATTTATGAGAACTAAAATTTTGGACGCAAGAACACATTGCCATCCGATTTTCCAGACGTCTTGGTGTGACCGCAGGTCTGAAACTACATTAATCAAAGCCACCACCGCTGTCATTTTGGTTATCTTGTCGTCTCGAGCCGGCACTCTCGCACGCAGATCCACTGGCAGCCGTAGCCACCACCGCGGCAACGCTAGGCCAAGCTGCTTCGATGTTCCCTATCAAGTTTCTTGCTGTTTGCTGCCGTGTACTGCCACTTTTTTGAAGGAGCTTGAGCTCAAAAAGCAAAGTGTTGGCTGACATGCAGATATGCAGGTGACCCTCGTCCAAACCAAAATAAACTTCGAAGCAGTGAAGCGCAACACTGCAGTGTTGTGCGCATGCTGAGAGTATGTCAGGACAGTTGAGGTTGACTTTCCAGCTCCTCAGAGGGAAGTTCGGGCCTCATACCGATGGGCTTGCTATCAGTTGATATACAGTCGCCGACCGTTTATTCAGACCCCACGGGGACTGCGAAAATGTCCGAACAAACAGATTAAGGGGAAAAAAATGAAATCCTTTATTTCCACGCACTTATTCCGGCTCGCCAGTAGGCTTGAAGAAATCGTGAATGCGCCGTTGCACGCTGTTCCGTTTACGCGCAATCAGGTAAGCCTGAATCTCGGAGAGGGTCGTGCGGTCACTATAGGCGGCTGAAAGCACAGTCACTGCTTGTACACGCTCCGCATGCGACGGCAGCGTAGCACATGGTGCGTCATCTTCCGACTCGGTCATCGTCCGGTGGTGCAGCAGAAACCTGACAAATGATCTCGCCGTCGTCGAGTTCTGCGCATGTCAGTACAGCAGTGTCAGCACCAACTGTCAAATGAGACGGTGTCCGGAATCACAACGCAACCACTGCGCAAGTCTCAGCAGAACATTTTCCTTGTCGGTAGGGAGCACATTTGAAGGCGACAAATCTTAGGCCTCCCGACACCTGCTTGCCGGCATTCCCCAGCGCAGTCTGCCGCAGGCACTGTCATCGCCATTAGACACTTGACGCAATGTTTCCGTATGCCGCGTTGTATCACCGGAACATCGACACAGCACACAAAGCAAACACCACCATGCCGACACCAGTCGCACAAACGAAAAACGTGCCCTACTCGCAGTGTCGTGCGCGAAGAAACAACTCTGCTGCTGAATTGTCTTGACATGGCTTACTAACTGAAACCGGAACTGCTGTAGAGCCACCTTATAGAACCAGGCAGAAACGATGATGATGAGTGGGGATTTGCAGTAGCGCCACTTCGTGAGGCAGCAAGTAGGCTCCGTTCAAAACAAAAATGGCGTTCAGCAAGTCAAACCATGCACCGGTCAGAGTCAGTGCATGGTGCTCTCGATCGAGTTGGCTCAAGGAGTGTCCGAAAAATCAGACGAGAGGTTGCAAGGTGTCCGAACTTTCGGCAGTTGTTATACATTATGGTCTATGGGGAGAATGGCGGTGCCGCAAAGCAGACCTAATAGTTGAGCGTGTCCGAATTTTTGGAGTCCGGATAATCAGTCGGCGACTGTAAAAAGCTCATATTCGAAAATATTTGCTTCTGTAAGCATCTGTTTTTATTTGTATTTGAAAATGTTCGACTCTATTTGCAATGAGCTTTACCATATTTTTTAAGATATTGTGGCCATTTATCAGCTATTCTTTGTCATCTGTACATGATCATCATCATGTGGGGTTCGTATGGGGTTCTTCATCATCGCTTGTGGGGCTGTCTCTCGAGTGTGATCCGTGCTGTGGGCGTGATCGGTTCGCCGCATCTTCGACTTAGAATAAACGTAGTGGCAACTGCTGCGTCATGAGTGGTGGAGTGTGCTTTTCGGTCCTTCGTCCTCTGACTCCCCGCTCAACCTCCGGGAGCTTCGATCGGGTCGCCGATTGTGCCAGCTGTCCGCCAGCATATCGCAGGACGAGCCAACAGGCACTTCTACTTCCACCATCTTGGCCTCGGCTACCCCAGCGTGATCCCCATCTGTTTGCTGGACTTCGCAGTGAAGACGTCGAGGATTGGCTGGACGACTACGACTGAGTGAGTTCGGCTAACCGTTGGGACGATGCGTCCAAGCTACATCACGTCGCCTTTTATCTGACAGGAGTAGCGAAGACTTTGTTTTTCAACCATGAGGTTGATTTCACGAACTGGGGCGCTTTCAAACAGCAGTTCCGCCAAATCTTCAGCACACCGGCTGTTCGTTCCACCCTCGCAAATAAGACGCTCGACAGTGGCAAGCAACAACCCGATGAATCATACGTAGTACATCGAGGATGTGCTTGCTCTTTATCGACGCGTGAACACGGCCATGACCGAATCAGACAGGGTTCGCCACATCCTCAAAGGCATCGGAGCTATTGCTTTCAATGCTTAGCCATTCAGAACCCCGCTACCGTCGCTGATATCGTCGCTACTTGCCAGCGCCTTGACGAACTCGAATCAGTACGGTTGCAGCCAGACACCACTGCAAACACTACCGCCGACGACCCTACGTTACGAGCAATGATACGCGCAATAATTCGAGAACAGTTCCAGTATCTTGGCTTAGCCGCAGGGCCTATGCCTTCTCATGCCTCCGATACCAATCTGCGAGACGTTATTAAGGAGGAATTGGCATCCATGGCTGGTGCAGCGTACTCGGACCCTCTAACCCCTAGGGCCCCATCAACGTACACACAAGTAGCTGCAACTACTCCAGTCAACGTTCCACCGATGCCTCGAAAACCAACACCGGCCAACATCGCTTCCATGATTACCAGCGCACCTACCTAAACCAGCTATCCGCAGTGGCATCCTCCTCGTTCCATCTGCTACTACTGCGGCTATCGTGGCCACATAGCACGTTTTTGCCACAAGCGCCAGCAAGACGAGCGTCGCGGATACAACGTATACAAATGGGATGACTTTTTGCCCGGAGCTACTTTCCAATGTCTAGGGAGCTTCCATGACCAACACCGTCCTTATGCTCCACTGCGCGGACGCTCTTCATTGCCTACCGTAGTATCCGAGACGGCTCAGACGTACCGTCCTGCGAGACGCCGCTCGCCGTCACCCCTTCGCCGTTCTACGTCCCCACTGAGACCTGCTTCTTAATTCGCTGAGCGTCGTCCGGAAAACTGAATTATGCAGCTTTTGGAGGAAAAGCTGCATCGAACGACGGGACAGAAATTCCTTCATTGCGTCCGTGCAATGTGATATTGGTTGTAGTAGAAGGTGTACAAGTAGAAGCTTTAATAGACACTGGTGCTAGCGTTTCATGTTGAATTCCAATGGCGGAGTCGGAGCAAGTTTTTCTGCTCGTTTCGGAGCAAGTTTGTTCCAATGACAGAGTGAGGGCTGGAGTAAGGTGTTCCAATGAGAGAGTCGGAGGGGATTCAGAGCGGGAGTCACTCCGTGGAGCAAAAAAAGATGCTCCACCAAAATCGGCGGAGTGGACCGGAACTCTGCGTGACGTATTTCCTTTACTACGTTTGTCTGCTGGGAGGCGCCACCGGTCAGGACTGGCGAGGAAGCAAAAGCTGGTACACGCTTGGCGAGATATCCATTCCGCACTTTTAAAAATGCAACAGGTGCGCGGCACTGAAGAGACAAATGACCGGTGCGGCGGTGCTGGGAGCAAACAGCGGAGGGAAATGACAACACGCAAGGTGTCCTGGGTAACTCTGCGATAGAAGTTCCGCTTCCGCCTTGCTCCGGCGGCGCAGGTTGTGTTCCATCGCGGATTTGGAGGCGTTGCTCTATGCCAGAGTCGAGTGCTTGCTCGCGGAGTACGTCGGCTGCTCCGACTCCGCCATTGGAATTCAACATCAGTCATTCACTGTGAATTGTGTTCGCGACTTCGGAAAGTTACGACCCCCTATGATGGACCTACGCTACTCGCTGCTCAAGAGGCCACCATTCGACCTAACGCCATGTGCACTTCTCTTATTTCCATCGATGGACTTCTGCATTACGTACAATTTGCAGTGCTAAGTTCGTGTGCCCAGCAGCTCATATTGGGATGGGATTTTCTTTCTACGGCCTCCGCCTCCATCTGCTGTGGGCAACGCGTTCTCCGCATGACCGACACGACCTATTCACGTCATGTAGATGACGCACCACTTCACTTCCTTGCTGCAGAAGATACCGCGCTACCTGCTCGCCATCAAAGCATTGTTACTATCACTATCACGTCTGATGTGATTGACTGCGGCGACGTGCTCGTATTACCATCTGCATGCTGTCTTGCAAGAGGGATAGCCTTTGCATCAGGGCTCGTTAGGTTTGATCATGGCGCTGCACTTCTCTACGCGACAAACCCGACATCCGAAAAGATTCTCATCCCTAAAGGCACTACCGTATTTACACGATTGTAAGTCGACTCAAATGTAAGTCGACCCCCCCATATCGCTTGACCGAAAAAAAAAAAAAACCCCGAGGGCGCATTCGATAACGAAAATTTATTAGTAGCTGACATGGTCACTGGACTACTCGTCTTCCCTAGTGCCGCCATCGTCATCGTTGCTGCGGTCCCACAGCGCGTCGTGGTCCAGCGAAATTTCAAATTTGGCAAACGACCGCACCAGGACATCTTGCAGAACAGCAGCCCACGCCAAATGCACCCAACCACACGCAGCCGTCAGGGAGGCTCTTTTGACAAGTCCGGTTGGCGTAATTTCGCAGTCTTCTGCCACCAGCCACTCGTACTCACGGCGGAGCAGAACCTTAAACTTAAGGCGAAGGTCCGGGCTTGTTTCATGACCACGTCACACTTCACTGGCAGGGACCGATCACGCATTTCAGCGACGCTGCCGCAAGCTTAGCCTACAGCTCCGGAAAGCGTCCAGACTTCGGCACGTGGGAAATTTCTCACTTGCCGCCACAGGGTGAAAATTTCGCTTCGCTGTAGTCGCCACTCTCGCACCACCCGTTTAGAAACATCGAAATTGCGGCCCGCTGCGCAGTGATTTGTTTCTTCGGCGTAAAGGATGGCAGCCCTCTTGAACGCTGCTGTGAACGAGTGCCGAAAAATTAGTGGGCCTGCAGCACTCATGACGACCAGGGAAGCATAGAAGTAGCACGTAGCCGGCAGTCAAGTGGAGCGCGTCAAAAAGTTGGTAAAACCAATGCCAATGCCTTTAAACAGAGAAAGAGAAACCCGCGAACGGTGTCTGCTTTTCCATGAACTACCGATACTCCCCGCAAGCGCCGCCGTTGTAAGGGTGCCGCCGCAAATGGGAACAGCGGTGCTTCCATGAACTATCGACACCCCCCATGAGTGTTGCATGCACTGTATTGTTGAAAAACCCTTCCGAAAAGCGAACAAACACACGGGATAATGAAAAGATACGGGTAGGACCATAGAGCAAACATAAAATTGTAGCTACGTTGTAGCTCTCGTTGGTATCGCTTTTTTTTGGCGGGGCCATGTTTTGGTTTCGATTGTAAGTCGACCCCCCCAACTTCAGACTTTCAAATTTTAAAAAAGGGGTCGACTTACAATCGTGTAAATACGGTATGAGGCACGCTGTAGTGGGGGGCTCCGGCATAATCTGGACCACCTGGGGTGCTTTAACATTCACCTAAATCTAGCTACCCGGGTGTTTTCATATATTGCCCCCATAAAATGTGGCCGCTGTGACCGGGATACTAGTACAGGTATTAAAGAGAGAGGAATACTACACTGTGCTACTAAGTTGGATTCGAGCAATATCAAGAAGGCCACTCTTGCTGCAAGAGGATGCTAGGCAAGTCAAAAGATATGCACGACGGAAAGATGTGTGACAATGCTATCTAATAGTGCCTGTACTAGCCTTTTTTTAACACTTTCTTGTCCTCACCTATACCCATTGATAGCCCATTATCGATGGTTTCAACTTCAAATTTTGCAGCACTAGGGACCCTTTTGGGCAGCTTGCATCATCCAACACATAAAAGAGGAACTACTTGTGTACTACTTTCGCTTTCGTGTTTCTTTCACTACGAAGGTATTTTCAAAGCACCTTTTAGTCAGGTGTGACGAGTGTTCGTAGCTTCCGATATGGCGTCGATATTGCACGCATATGCTCCTCAAAAACGGCGAATTTTGATGGATTCCAATGAGTCTATGTCAGAATTATTGGATGGTGGTAGCAGCAAAGACTAGCAAGACGATTTTGATTATTGAACTTAAAGGGACACTAAAGGCAAATACTATGTCGACATGGACTATTTAAATACCACTCCAGAAACCTCGCAACGCTTGTTTTGTGCCAAGAAAAGGCAAAGCTTATGAGAAAATTGTATCTGAAGGGTCCGAATACATTTTTCGAAATTTGAATGTCCCGCCATCAAACCGAGGGAGTGGCGACGTTGCATACACCATCACCGCCCTTTGCTGCCGTCGGTGAGTAAAACGGCGCCCGACAGACGGCAGCACCGAGCCAAGAAAGAATGGCGGATTCACCGCTGCAGCTTCTTTTTGGTCAAGTGCCGCAGACTGTTCGGGCATCCTGTGACCATGGAAGTTGAATTCTCTGCTACTAGCAGTTTGTACGAGTTTCGCGAGCCAGCAAAACAAGCGCAGCACTACGCGATCAGGAAAGTACTGACATGCGAAAGCGTGGGCGGCACAGAGTCTAGCAAAAACGAAACCTTTCGGCCGCCTGCGTCGTTGTCAAAGGTAATTTCAATGAGTTCTTTTTTCTAAACATGAAATGGAACTGAACAAGTAGCATTTTATTTTATCTTATAATACAATACGAGGTTGTTTTTTGCAATGAGTAGTTGAGTGTTAGTGACAGAATTTAACTGAGGAGTACTTTCGTCATCGGACAAGTGCTTGAATGTCCCAGGGGAGTCTCAAATCATGTCCTGCATTTACCTCAATTTCTTGATTATTAAGGCCCTGTTTGCAATGATATTGACACCTTAGAGATTCTCAAGCACTAATCTATCACTTTAGTTTGACTTAGTATTTCCCTTTAATGTCCCTTTAAGCACGAATGGCAAAAGTGCATCAAATAGGCCCAGAACATCAACAGGCATCTGCCGGCAGGTTTCGTTTTCTACTCTGAACCAATTCGTCGCTGCCACACTCAGACCTAAAGATATCCGGTGCGTTCTGAAGGCCACAGTTCTTATCTGCTGGGTGTCAACGCTGTTTGAGCAGGACCACAGGCCAGTGGCAGCGCAGTTTTGCAAAAGAAGGTGGCCAGGAATGGACCTCTGCATTAAGCAATTATTGAGCTCTACATTGCTGCACGGGCATGATAGCCACTAGGGCTAACATTTTTCTTTGTTTATAAAGAACTTCTACAGATAGAAAGCCTATATTTGCAATAATACTGTATATAGCCTTTTTGTTAAAAATGCACATTTCGAAATTTTTCATGTTGTCTTGGTGCAAAGCAGCATCGATGTTCTTATGGCGTTTTCTCATTTTCGTAAGAAATTATTTTTATTAAATAATATTTTTTCAAAGAATTGTTACTCAATGGCTGCTTGTAAATAGTGCCTTTATAGAGCACATTCCTTCTCCTACAAATTGATACCATACATTCCAATATCAAGCATTTGTTGTAGCAGCAAAGGAATCGTTTACTAGAATCCCGAAATCCCCTCACGAGGTCAAGTCATTCTTAACTGACAAATACAGAGCATATAAATAACGCACCCTAATGGTGGTGCCTGCAATGTATTTCACCACTACACACCGCAGAAAGGGCTTAAATTTCAAAAGTAACGCTGTCTGCCCTCCTCACGGGTGTCGGGCTCCCAGCCGTATCGCACAAGTGCGCCTTCGTACATGGCAGCGCTACGACGTCACTCATAGTGACACGTCACTTGGAGAATTATTCAAGGCAACATCCGTTATTTAATCTGTTGCTTCAACAGATGAAACAAAGTTTAGAGTAACAATAAAACCTACAAACTGAATGTCTGCGTGCCTTTGTTTTACTTCGTAGCATAGCATGAGAGATGTATTTTTGTTTTGTCTGCTTGTTCTTATGTTGTGCAGTCGCGCACACACAGAATGAAACTATGTCATTTTCTAATGTGTTCCAGTGTGCTATCATGGTCTGTGATCCATTTGTGTCTGCTTCAGGGTTAGTGTAGCACCGACTTATACTGCTAGTCAAGGGTTCTTGAGCACAGCGCACAGCAAAATCATGCACTGCATGAAACAAGACAAACGCAACAGCTCGTGTGCGACGCCGTCGGCAGAAGTGCGCCACGCAGCAAGAAAGGGAAAGAAAAAAGTCGGTGCCCATGATGCATGCATCACGCAATCCTCCAGCTCTGGTGTGGGAGAATGCAGGGAAGGAATTTCTCTTGCAAAAGCTAGACAGAGGCAAGTGGAGATTGTATATGTTGGCGGTGACGCTCGCCTCCTGAAATATTTCTATCCCGGTTATTAATGAACCCATTAAAATTCTTGCAGTAGAACGTTCCCTAGAGGGCACGTAACAACTTCCAGCGTATAACCAAAATTTGCTATGTGGCCTGGTGAGGGTCCCTTTAATGTCAGACTGTCTGCTCGTGTGACTGGCTTTTAAGCCAAGGATTACACCGCATACTAAAAGAACGAAAGACCAAGACGGGCAAACTTCGTGGACTGCCCGCAATAAAAGAAAAACACATGTACCAGTGCCAAGATTTCATCACGCGGTACCAAGTCTGAAGGTACACGTTTATGTGGATCCTTTGGCAAGGACTTACCTGCGAGCTTGGTGGAAAGGACGTGGTCGTACTCCTCCCGTATCTGGCTCTCTCGCTCCTTCATCATCCGCTCACAAATGAGCCCTACCTGGCGAAAGGTGAACAGAGGCTGGTCTCGACGGACGGGAGACAAGAGGCCGCTTGTGGGCTGGGATTCAGGGTCAGACCCCTGGAAGCAGAGCTGCTTGCGCCGTTGCAGCCGTCGCATCTCCTCGCGAATGTTGGCTGCTATCTCCTCTGCAGCGGGCAGAAAAATAGGGAAGGCAGTGAAGCTGGGCAGGAAGCGACAACCAGCGTCTACTACGAACACTTTCTGTGATGTCTACCCTCAGTTGCTCGAGTGAGGAAAGTTACAAATGAGCAATTAAGCGAGTCATTTCACATCATTCACTGCCACGGTTAACGTGTACAGTATGCTGCGAATGCAGTACAATCTTCACAGAGTAACCGCGCAGCGGAAAACAACCGCTGGCTACCGAGACTGCGAACATCAAGGCGCAATGAATACAGCCAACGGCAGATTGTTCTAAACCCTAAGGGTTTCTCAGGTAGTAAATGGCGGCACGTTGTAGCTGAAAGTCGCAGCGCACCGTTTTGAACCAGCAAACTGTGCGACATATTTCCTGCTAGGACTCGTTTCAATGAACTTTTCTGCAACGTTCTAGAATGCTCTTCAGCGTTGCGTTCTAAATCCTCTTCTAAGGTCGACCGGCAACTTCATCTAGTTACAAGCAGATGCTCGACGCTTTTGTTATTGCTGCTGCTCATCCTAGGAACAAATGCACACAGAACAGCCCATATTGTATGTATCAGTTTACTGCCAAAGTTCAAACAATGCCGCTTGTTTGTTCATGTGCGACGAACACTATTAACACACATAAAAATTTCCATATTTGATGAATCAGAAATCGATGAAAATGTGCGGCAGATGAGCGCACAATAACTGAAAGCACGCACATGATTTCTCGAACTGCATATCGCTAAATTAAAGGGACTGTACCTGAAGTCAACTTCGGTGGCACCTCTCCAAACGGCGAGGGATTGATTTGGTGCGCCCTTGTTGGAGGCGCTGGTGGGGAGACTGACAGAGGCATACATCTCCGTCTTTTCGGCGATCTGCCGTTCGGACTGTGCAGGGGATCCCAGTCGTGTGTTCGCTTTAAAGTCGCACAAGCCATCCCTAGTACGTAAGCCTAACTTCAGCGGACTCCTTTCTATCCCTGCGTGCTTGTGATGGGACTTCTGGATTGAAAAGAAGAAATCACTGTGGCAGACGCTTTTGATGATAGCGACGATTATTCCACAACATTCAATAAAACGCGCTAGGACAACGGCAAGATAGCAATCTAAACACACGCTACTTACCCGTTCAAGCCGCCTCTAACTCCCAAGATGGCCACCTTGCAACAGCCGTTGCTTTTTAGTTTTTTGTCTGCTGCGATTGGCTACGTTTTACGGAATCTCAGACCTACCAAAGCAAAGAACAGTGTGCGTTTTGTGTGTGTTTGCTTAGTTTAATGAAACACAGTCAATCACAACAAACAAAAAAAGAAAAAAAGATTATGCTTAAAAAAAGAAACTGAAAGAAAGGGTGCGGTGCCTATGGCCTATGCGTGTGTGTGAAGTCAACAGGAACGTGTTCGTTAAAACAGTGCTTCCTTCGTGTGAAATCAATGGAAAAAGTTTCCGCACGGAACAAAACCGCAGAAAGGTGGTTTTAAAACATTCCCTATTAAAGCGAAGATTCCCAGCCTCGATATCAACAACAAGCAGACGTCGATATCAACAGCAAGCGTGCGCGATCATGTGAACAGCCCCTGCACATTGCCTGTATCCGTGAGGAAACCAAATAATAATCGTCGCCCACTCATATAGAGGAGGCGCTAATTTTTAAAATAAGTAAATAAAAGTGCGTGTTGTGCTATGCATATATATTTATAGAGTGCTATAATGGGTCCTGCTTCTTCGGAAAAATATTTTGCGCTCACCGCTGTACTATTCTTGCTGAACTTCTGCAGAAAAATCGCGTTTTGGAGTCTTTGTAGTTTAGGATAACTCGATCTTAGAACAGTTAATTGCCTGGTTTTTAAGAAAAAGTGCAAATTTTCCGACGCTTATGGGGATGTGACCTGCTGCCGCGACGGCGCAAGCATAAACTGCTCTCGCCGCCTGCCGTCAGCTGCAAGAAGCAGCGTTTCAGGGTGATGATGATGATGAAGCAACATTTGCTGGGCCCGAAATAAATCGGTGGTGCACGCAGGCACCAGACGGGGTGGTCACAGAACACCTATGGGGTGGTTCCCTAGTTACGGGACCCATATGTTCCCAGCAGCTCCTGGCCCCTGTCCGTCAGTGCGAGCTGAATTGGTAGGGCGGGACTGGATAACAAGGTCACCCATCGCTCAAGGGGTTGGGGATTGGGGGTGTTGGTGGGGAGGGGAGGTGGGGTCTTGAGTTCTGTGCACTCTGCCAAGACGTGCTGCAGGGTGCCCTTTTCTCTTCTGCAAAAAGGACAGATCATATCGTATTCCGCAGGGCACATGCGGTTCATGAGTACGGGATGCGCAAGCGATCCCGCCTGCGCTCGACGCAGGATCGTCTTTGTTGCCTGGTGAGTTTGGGGTGCGGTTCTGGCAGTCTGCACCTTTCCTTTCGGTACATCCGGGTAATCCCGTAAGCTGGTAACCGGGGTAGCCACCCTAACCGGGGTGGCGTATTTACATTCGCTCGACTGTGCATGGATGGATGGATGTTATGAGCGCAGCCGTGCAGCCGGTCGACTGTGCAGACGGTCGACTGCAGCGCCGCCCCCGCGGCACCAACGGGAACTATATATCTAGGTAACTTTTCGCCCTATGGAGCCTAGGCACAGAACACCTATGGCCTAGGTCCCTAGGTGTCGTGTAAAAAACGCGCCTAGCTCCTGAAACCATAGAGTTTCCTACAAGAATTACTAGAGGGAACTCTGGCGCTAGTGTCTACTAAAGCCCCTGCATCCACGCGCCACCGCCGCTTTCTTAAGTAGCGACAACCTTTGTTGCGCGCCGCCTTTTCTCCTCACACCAAATCCGGTTCCGGTATTTCCGGTTCCGGCATTTCCTGTTTAAAAAATTTCCGGTTCCGGCGTTTCCGCTTCCTGGAGTTGCGCTGCGGGAATTTCCGCTTTGACTGTTGTTAGACGATGGTGAGACGCCCGCGCGTGCTTAGTAGAGCTGCGGCAGTCACCATGAGAAGAATGCAAAGGAGACAAGCTGTTGTATTCCGCTGAAGTAGTAGTTCGCGGTCACTGTTTTCCAAATGCACGAAAAACGGCAGTGTTCTCCAAGCGCCCAGGCACTACATTCCACTCTACGTTGTCGCTCGTGCCACAACCGGTCGCAGGTTGACGCGAAGCAGCGAACACGAGCAGATTGCTGGTTACAATAGGCGGTTGTTCTTGAATGGAATCACATTCACAGTTTCAACCGCAGCTGATACAATTAAAGCCTCTCCGGCGACGCGCAAGTAAACAACGCTAAAAAACAAAATGTCACTTCCACTCGGAACAGGAAGCTGCAGCTACGTAAGTTCCGCTTGGCGCCGGAAGCTAAGGGGGTGAGTGGGAGAGGAGCGTGGAGGAGGAGGGCAAGTTGGCGGTACTTAACCTGGTCGGCGGAAACGTGTATGGAGGGGCTTTAGTGTCTACGGGAGCTGCAATGGGAGCGGTTGTCCCAGCATGGTAATTATGGGAAGTACATGGATTTGCCTAAACTTCGTCCTTTTTGGCTTCAAACGGCTTTGTGACTTAGTAAACTCGTCATTTTCAACAGTTTATTGCGTAATAAATAATTAAATAAACATCATTAAAATTGCCCGACTGCAGTATTCGAACACAGGGACTCTAGTACAGAAGCCTGATATTGAAACCATTAAGCCACGGATGCATGTATCGACAAGCGAATGAAACGCACTTATGAATTTATCGCGGGCATGCCAGTGCTTTGAGACGCTTGGTGCGTTTCGATTTGGGCACATAAACAAGCTCAATCATTGCAATTAATAGCAATTGTACGCGTTCCCCGGCGTCTTCTACACTTCGAAGAATATAGATTGCGCTGAAATATACGACAATAAGATTTATATAGCCTAATATACAAAGCTACAAGAACGTCTGAATCCACAAGCACGAAGATCAGACAAATCCATGTACTTCCCATCATTCCCATGGTAGGACAACGACTGCAGCGCCAGAGTTCCCTCTAGTAATTTTTGTAGGAAACTCTATGGGTAAAGCGACCATACTGTGCAAAACCCCGGATGGATGGATGGAAGGTAGGAGCGTCCCCTTTGAAACGGGGCGATGGCAGTTGCCACCATGCTCAGATTTTTATTTTGCCTTTTATTTTTATCTGTGTTGCGTGTTATTGAATTTCTCGATTTTCTTTAAATACCTCTTCCTACCCTTTTAACCTTATGTCACCTCTCTGCTTTTGAGCCACCAATCCTCCAATCGCCTTTTGCTAATTTCCACCGCATATTTATTTACATGACTATCATCTCTGAACCCTAGGGCATAGAGTTTCTCACTATAACACCTAGAGGGTAATCTGGCGCCACCGTCTATGGGAATTTCTTAAGGGGGCACCGTGCCGTCATGGGAATGACGGTATATATGTGTCTGCGAGGCTCGTGTTGGCTGGTGTTGTAAAAGGCTTCGTCTAGAACGTGGCTATGGCTACGCAAATAACGCGCTCTCAAAGTAAAATCTTCATAAAAGGCTTCCATTCACACATATTACATCTTTACTCTAAACAATTTCCTTCGGCATCGTGAATCTGTTCCTCATTTCTGTGATTAGCTTTACCCAGCCAGCTTATATGGTTCCAGAATTTTCTTGACCCCCCTTTAGTTGCATCGCGAACTTCAGCCAGCCAGCGATCAGAGGACTGCTTTATTTTAGCCTGGACGAGGACCTGCACTTGTTGTTTCTTTTGTCGATAATATTCCCATTTTTGGCCTATTTCCTCTTCAGATAACTGCGCCCTCTTTGCGTCTCTGTGTTCCCGAGATGCCCACCGTCGTTGTTCGATGGCCTCTCTAATTTCCTTATTCCACCAACTTCGTGGCTTCCCCTTTCCTCTCCAGCGGTTTACTCCTTTTACCTCTTTTATTTTTGTACTAATGAGTTGTTCTAACTGATTATAATCCCACCTTTCCATGGGATGTTTCTTTATTGCTTCCTCTATGCCAGCCGCTATTTGCGCTATTTGCGCGTCATTTAATTTTGCGTACTCTTTTTGGCTTCCCTGCATTTCTCTTTTGAGTAGGGCTCCCAACTGTAGACTAATACGCTTATGATCACTTCCGAGGCTGTACTTCCCCTCTTCGTCTATTTCCATTATTGCTAGCTTGCTATACAATCCCTGCGACATTAAGCAGTAGTCAATGGTCTTTTGTCTGTTACGGGACTCCCACGTACGTGATTTGTCCCTCACACTTAGTTTCTCTATTTACTATAACTAGGTTGTGTCGTTCACAGAAGTCTAGCATCAACTTCCCATTACAATCTGTGTATCCATCCAGATCCTCGATGTGGCCATTCATGTCACCCAGCAGACAAATATCGGCACCTTCTCCAAACTGCTTTATATCGTCATCGAGACACTTCACTAGATCTTTGTTCTCTTGCCTGTATTTGTCCCCTGTCCCTAAATAAACTACTCCTAGCCATGCCTTTTTACCGGCAATTGTACCTGATACCCAGACATGTTCTTTGCAAGTTAACTTTATTCTTTGCCAATTTGTTCCTTGATGTATGAGCATACCTACTCCTCCTCCCTTCCTCTCCGTTGTTCTATTACTCCCTTCCCAGACGTAGCCTTCAATAAGCGGTGGGTCTTCTAGATCCCTGAGGTGTGTTTCGCATAGCGCGTATACACCTACTTCTTCGTCCTTTAACTGCTGTTCTATTTCTAACCACCTCGCTCTCTTTCTACCGCCTTGCATGTTTATGTACCTGATCCTGGTGTTAAACTTATTTGTAGTTTTCTTCCTGGACCTCCTAGTGGCCATTTTATTGGCGTCAGCCTCTATTGTTGCACTTTCTACACTGTTTCTACCTACCCCTACGCCCTGAGGCGCAGTGGACCCCCTAAAGAAGCTACCGCCCGACCTGCCAGGCGCCAGCCGATCTCGGCTCCTAGCCTTCCATTAAAGTGGATGCCATCTCGTGTAAAGCCTCCGCCAAAGCCTGCTCTATGCACTTCTCTGTTTATGTCTGCCACTTCAAATCCTTTCTCCTGGCTTAGCTTTCTTATTTCACAATTTACAGCCACAACGTCCTTGGCAATTGCTCCGTTCCTTCCTTGCACCTCGGGCACTGTGCATACCACGATCTGGACTTGCTCTGCTATCGCCCTTAAATCGTCAACTCCCTCCGCTAATCTTTCCACTACTTTTGCAGCTTCACCATTCAACACATCATTTAGCCCCGCCGCTACCACTACCAAATTGCGCTCTGCAACATTCTCAGAAAGCTCGCTTTTTGTTTCTCTCAGTACTGCGTCCATTGTCCTGCCTGGGAACGTCCCGACTGCTACCCGCTTATCACCCTTTGCACGCTCCATTATAGCTCTTTTGCACCTCCTCATATTTGAATCACCACCGATAAGTACTAAGGCATTCTTTCCCTCCCTCCTAACTTCCAGGTTGTGCTTATCATTGACTATGAGCTCATTCCTTGGGGTTAGCTTGTTCCCCTCCAGGCCTCGCGCTCGCTGGCGCCCCTGTGGCTGCAGCGTCGCCTCCCGCGGGGCGTGTTGCGCTGCTTCGATATAACTACGCCGATTCACCGGCGGCGAGCTGACTACCGCTTGCTCTGCCACCCTGCCCCCGACTTCGCATGTAGGGTCTACCCTACTTTCTGTGCTTTTGCCACCGGCTTGGTGTCCCGATCCATCATTGTCCGCTGCGCTCGTCTCAAGCGCATACTGTAACTTTAGTTCACGACGCCACCGCTACGCTTATTTCCGTAGCACTGTGGAAGGTACAGTTTCCCTAAGTTTGTATAGGTGTTCTGTGGCCATACTAGCTGTGCACGGACTCGGCCCGGCCCGCGTGCCGGGCTCAGGCCATTTGGAGATTCCTTTACTCGGGCTTGGGCCGGGCCAGGCTTTCTATGTCTCGGACGGACCTGTCGGGTTCCCCAATCTCGACTCCGTACCTTATGCGAAAGTATGCTTGTCGTCTCGCATGTAGGTCCAGCAGGAAGTGTAATGTATTTATTCATCAAAAATGGAATCTACAGGGACGGGAGAAAAGTTTGTTTCTATTCTTGTCGGCGTCGCCTTATTGCAGGTCGGGCCGGACCCGGGCCGGGCCTTAACCCGGCCTAAGGCCGATCCGGGCCGGGAAAACTCGGGCTTCTTTAGCGTCGGGCTGGACCGGGCCGCATGTGGTAGTGTGAGGCCCGGGGCGGGCGCGGGCTCAGAATTGCGGCCCGTGCGAAGGCTACGAAAACTAAGCGCGCCTCTTTCACCGCTGCTGGAAGTAGTCCCGCAGTTTTGCTCACGTTCTCTTACGCGAAAAATAGGAAACAATACTTGTTTTCTACAGCACCTAATATGAAACAATATTGTTACGTGTAGAAAGACACAGACGGAAGAGGCTATTTACAAGCTATTTACACTGGACTGGAGCCAGAGCGCCAGGCCGACATTTTTTCGCGCCAAGGGCACAGACCCACTTAATTTCGTCGTCGTTCTCGCGGCGGCTCGTCTCTCGGGTATCTACCGATAATATCGTAATACTACCCCCCGGCGGCAAAAGCGCCGTCACGGTGCTGTTAAATATCCAAGGCACGTGGAGAGCTGTAGGGCTTGAGTCGGGTGACGTGGACAATGTCACTGGTTGTCACACCGGAGGACGTAGTGGGCATGGCTAGAACAGTTTCATAGGTGACATCGGTCACTTGGCGGAGCACGCGATATGGGCCTGTATAGCAGGAAAGCAGTTTCTCACAAAGGCCAACATTACGTGATGGTGACCGAAGGAACACGAGCGTGCCGGGCACAAAATAGACATCATGGTGACGGAGGTCGTAGCATTGCTTCTGTTTGTCTTGAGACACTTGTAGAGGAACGCGCGCAAGTTGGCGAGCATGGTCAGCACGGGCGATTGCATCACGGGCGTAAGTGCTAGTTGAAGGTGTGGTGGATGGAAGCTAGTGTCTAGTAGTAGCGTCGGTTCTCGGCCATACAAGAGGTAAAACGGGGAAAAGCCAGCAGTTTCGAGACAGGAAGAGTTGTATGCAAAGGTAATGTAAGGTAGAGCCAGGTCCCAGTCACAGTGGTCATATGAAACGTATTTCGATAGCATGTCTGTAAGGGTGCAGTTCAAACACTCAGTGAGGCCTTTCGTTTGAGCGTGGTAGGAGGTGGTAAATTTATGCTGTATTAAGCAGGCACGCATGATGTCGTCAATGACTCTGGCCAGAAACGTACGGCCACGGTCTCTTAACAGTTGACGCGGAGCACCATGCATCAAAATGATATCATGTAGAAGGAAGTCCGCAACATCAGTTGCATAACTGGTCGGAAGAGTGCGGGTTACGGCGTAACGGGTCGCGTAGTCAGCCGCGACTGCAACCCACTTGTTTCCTGATGTAGATTCTGGAAATGGGCCGAGAAGGTCTAAGCCAACACGATGGAAGGGCTCGGCAGGGATGTCGAGCGGCTGCAGGTAACCAGAGGGGAGCTAGGAAGGCTTCTTGCGTCGTTGGCAAAGTTCACAAGCGGCGACGTAACGTCGTACGGAACGGGCAAGGCCCGGCCAGAAAAAACGGCGACTTACATGGTCATAGGTTCGAGATACGCCGAGGTGTCCTGCCGTTGGGGCGTCGTGAAGCTCTTCTAGAACGGTTGAGCGGAGGTGTTTCGGTATGACAAGTAGGAACTCAGAGCCGTCTGGATTAAGGTTGCGACGGTACAGAGCACCGTCGTGGAGGACGAAGAGGCGTAGAGTGGCATCGGCCGGAGAGTGTTCAAAACGGTCGATGAGTGCTCTGATATACGCGTCACGACGTTGCTCGTCGGCGAAATGAAGCAGCTGTGATAGAGAGAATACGCAAGCAGCACTGGTAATATCGGAGGAGTCAGGATCGTCAACAAGGTAACGCGACAAGTTGTCAGCGTCTTCGTGCAGGCGGCCAGACTTGTAGACCACGGAATATGAAAATTCTTGTAGCCTCAAAGCCCATCGACCAAGCCGGCCTGTAGGATCTTTTAGTGATGAGAGCCAGCAGAGAGCGTGATGGTCAGTGACTACGGAAAAAGGGCGACCGTAAAGGTAAGGACGGAACTTCGCAACCGCCCAGACAACACAAGGCACTCTCGTTCCGTAATGGAATAGTTGCGCTCCGATGGAGCTAGGAGGCGGCTCGCATAAGCAATAACGCGATCCTGGCCCCAAGACGCTGGGCTAAGACGGCACCTACGCCATGACCGCTGGCATCTGTACGCAATTCTGTAGGGGCATCAGAGTCGAAGTGGGCGAGAATGGGTGGTGAGGCTAGAAGGGTGACGAGACGAGAGAAGGCGGCGGCTTCTGAAGTGCCCCACGAGAATTGTACGCCTTTCTTCAAAAGATTAGTGAGGGGTCTATTAATTGTCGCAAAATCTGGAACAAAACGTGAAAGTACGAGCATAGTCCTACAAAACTTCGGACGTCTGCGGCTGTCTTCGGAACCAGAAAATCTCGGACAGCGCTCGAGTTTTGTCGGGATTAGGCTGTACTCCGGAAGCGTCAACGAGATGGCCAGATCGAGTAAGTTGACGGTGGCCAAAACGACATTTGGATGAGTTAAGTTGCAGCTTCGCCTTGCGAAATACATCAAGTATGGTTGTTAGACGCTCAAGGTGAGTGTCGAACGTTGGCCTGGGATCACTGGACTGGAGCCAGAGCACCAGGCCGACATTTTTTCGCGCCAAGGGCACGTCGTGCTCTAAATGTCGTACAAAAATCCCTCACGTGACCTGATCCTAGGTGCCTAGGGACAGGATTGTTTAGGGACTTTTGAGAAGGCGCGATGATATGGCGCCAAGTGATGCCGTGGCGCCAAAGTTGGTTTGTGGCGCGCTGAATCTTCGGCCGACACTGACCGCTGGTCGTATGATGTCTCCGCAGTGGGTTTAGTATTTGTTGGCGAAAAGTCGAGCAGTAGTAGTGGTGTGGTATGTCGGATTTTGGTCTCGGTGAAATCTGGTGGTGTGAGACCCATATTTCTGAAGAATTCAGTGGTGCTGACGATTGAAATATTGAAGTGGCGTAGCGCCTCGGCAATGAAATTTGCGAACCGGCGCTGTGCAGCAGCGTCATCACATCGCACGTGCACCTTTACTTGACGGGCGTCGTAGGCGGAGGTATTGTCAGTGGCGTAGCAACAGGGGGGGCCGTGGGCCCCGGGTGCACGGGGCCAGTAGGGGGGAGTGGGGTGTCATATACGTCGCACGACACCCGAAAATTGTCGATATCCTCGCCTTCCTCGTCTACACTAAGGGGGGGGGGGAGGGGTTGACAGAAGCGCTAAGGGCCCCGGGTGCCAGATGACCTAGCTACGCCACTGGGTATTGTACGTGTTCTTCGCCACGACTTACGTTACGTAAGTAATATGATGCTTAAGGTGGTGTTTGCTCACAACTGTTCATGCGTCCTTGAAATCGGGCAGCGCATGTTTTAATTCGTGTTCAGCGTTAGTGCGCCATCCGCGACTTCATGTGATTTACTTTTATTGTGGGCTGTACGACAGTTATCGCGTAGTGCTGTAAACTTAACGGAGCTTTAGTGACATCACATGGTCTGCCGGAATTCCACGAAGTAAAATGCAGAGTAGATGTTTAATATTATTCCTACCAAGGGCGCGATAAACACGGTGAGGTGGAGCTTAATACTGTCGCGCTTTTAGTTTTAGCAATGGGATGCAAGGTTCTGTGTAAAGTTGGGACGAATGAATGTGTATATGTGCCTCTTCAATAACTTCACCGCAACACTTTTGTGTAATGCGATGAAGCAAACAGTGTATTGCGGTGACGGGATGTATGGCAGCCCTAGTTCCAGCTTTGATGTCCCCATTACCCTGAAGCTACTGCCCCGCCCGCTTTACTATAATCTCGGGTGCTCTTGAACTCTCTATTTGCCAGTATCTTTATTTTCACATGCTGAATGGTCCCACCGCTATACATATAAGTAGTGAGGCGAAGCTTATTAAAGTTCCCAAATGCTTTGACAGTGTCGGACCTAACAGTTTTAGAATGACATGGCCAATACAACAGCCCAGAACTTCACTTTAACAATTTTATTAGGACTGTCAGACTAATCTTACAGCACAGAAAAACAATGTAAACACCTCAAGAGTTGATTAGCAAGTAATACTGGAAAGCACAAGTCTAGTGGTCAGAGTGTGGTGATAGATAGAACCTTTATTGCACTGGAAAAGATTTGAAGGAGGGATGGTCAAAGTCTCAGTCCAGGGCCCCCACTGGCCTCTGCCGCCTGCCTGACCTGGCTAATCAAGGACTTTTGTCCTGCCAGGTCGGAGTGGGCCATGCCAGGTCACGTGGCCTATGAGCGTGCTTAGTGCACTCCCAGGTTATATGTATTAGGGTAGGTATGCCAGCGCACTAAGGACAGTCAATCGACACTCAACCGACACACCTTAAGTGCTTAAAAATTTCGAACATATTGATGCAAGTTGATCAGACTTACTGTGATATTGATTGCTTTACAATGAAAATAATAGTATTGGACAGTGGCGTAGCTAGGTCGTCTGGCACCCGGGGCCCATAGGTCTTCTGTAAGAAGACCTAGGTAAGAAGGCGACTTACAGTTTACCAAATAAGTTACTATACCAAATGCAAGTATGTGCAGTATGTATATAAACTGTTAGACCGAAACAGGTGAATTTTCTCCAAAGCAATATCAAAAGCTTTTTTTTTTTTTTTCAGGATGCCACTCTTGTGCTTTAGGTAAGTAAGGACAGGGTTATATAAAGCTGCATAGGCAGAATGATACAACTAGATACAGCTGTTCAGCGTAATATTTTTTCTGGGCTAAATTCTTGCTCCTTGAAGTCGTTTGAGATTATGAAATGTAGCACCAAAGTAGTGGACCACTACCAGAACAAAGGCATGTAGTGTGCCCACCTGAATTCTTGTGCTTATGCTAGTCTTCTTTTTTACAGCAATAGCTGCTATGGGCTAACTCCCCTGGTTGTTCTGATATCTACTGGTGTTGTCACTGGAATTCCCAAATTTCTTGCTAGAATATTGCAAACATATAATCAAAAGATTGGCAGTCCACAATTCTACATTTCAGCCACTCTGCTGAAGGTACAGTCGTGGTGAATACTGATCCCGGAGAGCGCGATCTAGCCAACAGGTGCCATGATTGGCTAACACCTGCTCAATGTCTGCGTACTGTATATAGAACTGGCGTCCACGCCTTCAAGTTCACCTTCCCACTTGTGAAGTGTATCTTCTTGCACGTATAGACAGTGATTGGGTGCATCTGCTTCATTAATCTTCTTCAAGTGCTTGGCTTCTCAGATTTACTGGATGGGGCTGTTGGCGTCTTGTTTTCCTCAAGCACAGCACGAGATTGAGCAATGGGTTGCCCAAATATAGATTGAGAAAACCAAAACGAATTCAGCAGTAAGAAGCTAAAGGGTTGTTTTGGTGGAGACCAGTGGCCAAGTCCAGATATGAAAGAGGAGGGAGAAAAGTCTAGTCTTTCCACTTCAACACTGGGAGGCACAACTCCCACAAATAAATACGACTCATACTTATTTGACATTCTAAAGGAGATTACTGACTTGTATTAGCAAGTGTTGACCTCAACAAACACCGCATGAAGCAAGCTTGCTGCACATATTTCACCAGCTACTGCATCATTGCTTCGCATTATGAGTGAAACTAATTTTCTTTACACCACAACTTCCCCACTTAAATACTCGTGAATAGTAGTCGAGAAAAAAAAAACAGAAGTAAGAAAGCAGTAGCTTTTTGTGCGTAGACTATGAATACACATGGTGCTCTTATGGTCATTTTTTTCCCTATCTGCTAAACCATTTTAAACAAGAAGAGCTTATACACAATTATTGTGAACAATCAGACAAGTAAACCAGAGGTATCCTTGGTAAGCAAAGTGTATTAATTTGGTGACATTTTCTATGGCGCTGCTATTGGGCTTTCTTTCCTTCCTTTTCAGCTGTGCAGGTTCATTAAGTGACGAGACAGTTTGACAATTTTGATCATTGAGACACTTTGCAAAACCTTTTCTGGGTTGTTCTTTCTTTGTTTCAGACTCTGCACATTGCATTTTAACCCTGGAAAGCCCGCACAGAGAAAAAAAAAAAAAATGAGATAACTTGTTTATTGACTTCTGCGATGCACATGAGTCGATTAATTCAAAAATACTACAAAAATATGCAAGCATTACGCTACTGCAGTCCATATCATATTTGATACAATGGGCTTCTTGGTTAGTTCAGGAACGTTGTGCAAGCCAGATCTTCATTGCTTGTGGTAGTCATAAAAACAATTTCTGTCTTTGTTCAGGCAAAGTGTCACCTCACATTTGGAACAAATAACAGAACTGAACTTGTTCATACTTGGTGAACAGTTCCTGCATCGCAATCTCTTGTTGGTGACTAGAGGAAAGTGGTCAACACCATCTTTCCGTACTTCACTTTGAGGTCGCTTTGTCGACACTTTTCTTTTCTTTGGGACTGGTGAAGGGAGACTAGACGGTCGTCCTTTTCTTGTCTTTCCACAGAACATCAAAGAATCTGACAGCTCTGCAATGAATACTCGTAACTTCATCGCTTTTGTTTTTAGCTGGACACATTGGCGCCTATGGATGTTCCAAGCGTTCACCACACAGATAAATAAGCTGTGGTACAAAATATACATGTACCACCGCCTGGATCTGATATTGAATTTGTATGGAGCCACCTGATAATTGTGCTGGTCTATACCGCCCATGAAACTGTTGTACACCGCAACAATAGCTGGGCGCGGTACATCTATGTGGACTTTGGCCTTGCGGTCATATCTCTTTACCTTCTCAACAGGCTCCACGGACACAAAGTTTGAAACTAATGTTACGGCTTTCCTGTCGAACCAGCTTACAACCGCAAGGCCTGCCCCGTTGTCGACACGATGATCGTGGGAACCTTGTCCATGTGGCTTTAGGGCTTTCTCAGACTTGAGCGAACAATCCTTTAGCCGATTTTGGCGCAAAGTACCGACGTACTGGATACCACGGCCAGTAAGTTCTTCAACGAGGTCCAAAGAGCTGAAAAAATTATCTGCAGCCACCTTGAAACCCTCGTCGGAACGTAGTTTGCTGCACATATCCAGGACGGTGTCGCCACCTAGTCCAAATGTGTAGTTGGCATTGGTCTTGCCTTGGTACATGTCAAACTGATACAGAATACCAGTTGCTCCAGCACGACCCCAAAGCTTGAAGCCCCATGGTACTGGTTTGTTGGGCATATATTGTTTTAGGCTACTTCTACCCGTAAAAGGCACCATCATTTCATCAACTGCATTGTATTCCTCTTGTTCAATGCTTTCAAGGTTCCGTTGCAGGGCGACAATCCAAGGCCGCAGCTTCCAAACCTTGTCTTTTTTTTTCTTCTTCGGGAACTGCGAGATTGTCAACATGTGCAGGCATGCCATCAATTTCAAGAAGCGATTTCTTGACATTGTGTCAGCAACTGGTGAGTGCCTTGTGCCTTGTTCTCAGTAGCATCTTACATTTGGCATTTGGACGAGACCCATTTGCAAGTACATGCCAATGTACTGTTCGACTTCATGGATACTTGTGTTCGCCGATTTTCCGTATTTCTGCGTACTATACAAGTTCGTTTGTTCAACTAGCATTGCTAGCATATCATCTGTGAGAAGCCTTCTAAAAAGCTTCACTGGAGATTCAAGATCGTCCGGTTCATTAAATGTTCCCGAAAATTCTGGATGGGCAATCTCGAGCAAGGCCTTCTCCCACTTTCTTCCAGGATGGGATGATGACGCGACAGCTGAACCACCGCATAGGTCCTCTGTCTCTTCGTCATCACTTGACACAGAATGGGCATCGCTATTTGCTGCAGTACATTCCTCTTCGTCGCTGTCCGAAAGTTCACTGAAGTCACTAACATCGTCTCCGACAGCTAAACGCTCCAGGATATCTTTCACAGCGCCATCTAAAACAAAAAGAGTAAATCAGTCAGTAGAATACGCGGTACACGGCAGGCCGCGCATTTGCAAACATCAATGCAATCCGAACAAAACTGAAACAGCATGACTAAGTTTCTGCTTCACGCCTTTTAGAACAGACAGCGAGAATTCTTTCGCGTAGAACGGGCAGCACTACAAGGTATGCTCACCCAAGATACAAGAATCACTACGGAGAGAAACACACGAGAAGAAAGGGAGCTCCACTAAAGCCCACTGTATCAAATATGATACGCGCAAATTCCGGACGTTGTCACGCAGCATAGAACTGCTGTGTATCGAAGAAAATTACTTGTGGTGATTCGCAAACGTACTGGGAACAATTATGAACCTGCAAATGCAATATATAACAAACAGCTTACCTTTTTTGGAGTAGAACGTGCGACATGGTATAGCGACGCGAGTGTCGCTCGTGGACGCCATTTTTCAAAGACAACTTGCGACCTCCTGGTGGTAAGGTTTGGAAGCAGCCGGAAGAGAAAACAATTTTCAACGTGTCAAGAGAGACCCACAGCGGTTTCCGAAGTTCCCGTTTCGATTTGCTCCAAGAGCGGGAGATTTGAATTTGTCGTATCATTTATGATACGTTGGGCGTTTTCAGTGTTTTTTGCTTTTGTTTTTTATGGGTAGGGCGAGTTAACATTTTTTTGCACCATGTCAAGTATGTGGTGCCATAGTGTTCTTGGATGGAGTCTTGCCCTTTCATTCTGTACAATATGATGTTGGTTTTTTTTGTGTCCAAGGCCATTTTATATTTGAGTGCGATTGTAGCAGTTTGCCAAGTTATGCCTCTGTCACCCAAGCTTGAAAGATTGCCACCAGTTTGAAAGATTGCTACCCACTGTTGGTGGCATAACACACGTGACAATTCTTTTTCCAATAAAAAGGAAGTCTGTCACTTATCCTGTGCACTGGTTCTCTTTGAATTGCAATTTTTTGCCTATATTTGCGCTGTTGCATTTCAGATTAGGAATGGCTATCACAGTTGACATCATTTAACCATATTGCACACAATGTGGATGATATGTACTTTCAATATATGGCCGCCATAAATATAATAAATAGAAGTTAATAATTCAAGAATAGTACCTTTGCATGGTGGTGCAGCCATGAATTGTGGCCATAAGGTACCAGCACTGCAGGAAGCGCTGCTTGTACAGAATATACTTCAACTCTACTACTTTCAAACATCGTTGTTTTTATCTGCATTTGTATTGCTCCATTTCCTGTGAACAACACACATCTGGTGGAAGAGTGGCTTGCACCTGCAGTTGGGGCCAATGAATAGCCAAATTTCTGCCCGTTTTCACGTTATTAGCACATTAGTAAAGGCAATCGTTTTTATAGTAGCCTGTTTTCCCAGTGTAGAAGCCGCTGCGGGGTGTCAGGATCTCCTAGACATCTTCAGCTTTGCAGGGGTCACGGCACCTGGCACATAGGTTGTCACAGGCCACATCTTCGGGGCAAGTTGTTTACTCACTTGTAGAGGGAGAACAAAGCTTGTTGGATATGATGTAAACTGCCTGTACACTCTGTGGCTTTCTTCATTTTGTGTGACATATGTGGTTATAGCTACCCTTGCTTTATGCACTTCTTGTCCGGCAGCAGTCTTTTGCTTTTGAAACACTCGGGATAGCTTTCAGGACGCTCGACAGGAATAGCACTGAAAAACCAGCAGATGTTAATTGTCGCACTAGTCATGCGAAGCTTCATACAGTATGATGAGGGTGGAAATTAATGAGGGTGTTCCTCAAGGCCTTGTAGCACATGTCACGAGTTTGGAGCAACGCGATGTATAGCACTTTTCCGATCGCATACTATAGGTTCAGCAGGTGTGGCCATGGTTGAAGTGCAGCGCAAGGTTAAGAAAACTGATATCTATGAGCTGGTAAAGGAGACGCTGGGAAAACTAGTGGGAAGCCTGTTGAACATCTGGTTGACTCAGTTGCTGGCTTCATCAGGCAAAGTGTGAAACAAGAGAAGGAAGTCATCAACACATCAGATGGTTTTTACATATAGACACTGTGCTAAGGTTCTCAGGCAGGTCTCTGTCATAACACGCCAACAAGTCTTAGTGCGCAGGCTATGTACGACCAACTACATATGCCTTCTGTTCGGACAAAGAACTGCTCATTGTAACTAATGAGGATCGAGTGGATAAAAAAACAGCAGCTCCCTTCATCTGGTCTCACTGGTATCAACAGTGTTTTGTAAGTGTGCATCGCCATACTCCCCAATGCCTTCTTGGGTGTCACCAGCAAAGACCAGCTTGAGGCAAGAGGTAATAGAAGTTTTTACAAGCTAAACATGCATGCATGAAGAGCACATTGCATCCAAAAAGTAGGCACTTCACAGGGGCACTGAATAAGGAACAGATTATTGACAGTGGGCAAAGAGAAGCTTCTCTGCTACTAAACACCCAGCGCTGTTGCCATGTAACGACCTCTGAAACAATCCCTCTCAAACAGGAAATCATCTTTGTGTATCCATAAAGAGGGCAGACAAGCAAAGCCCCTTCAGCAATGCTGCCAGCTTCATAAGGCCCACTTTGCACATCCTGAATGCTTCTTTCTTTGACTTTACTGGGTGCAAGCATTTTACTGTCTAAAAGTTGTTATTGAGAGCACTGTTGGTTTGGTGGTGATACAGTACAGAAGTGATTGCAACAAATCTCCCTTCCTAGTTGTCTGGAGGCTCACGGTGCTCATGAAGCGACACCATGAGACAAGCAAGGAGAGTGGATGCCTCCAAGCCCTTGTTCGTTTATCACACTGTTTGTTCTGTTAGTAACCAAGAGACCTGAAACCAATAAGCTCAAGTTCAGCACTCGTGTGGTTACTGTGGAGGATCCACAATGAAAAGCTTTATATATATAAAACAGAAAAGTCAAGGGAAAGGATAAAGCACCATTTAACACTTAGCATTGCTGCAGCTCACCCCCCTTTTATTTTGTCTGGTCCCCCCATGCTACATCCTACTATATATAGGCATGAACTTCTCCTGTGCACAGCTTACTGCGGAGAGCATAAGTGAGGTTCCAAATCAGTGTTCGATTTTTATGTACACTATGTGGTGGCTCAAAGAGGCTCAAAACACTGCAATGGAAGCTTCTAGTAGAAAAGGTGCCTGAAAGAAAAAAAAAAAGAAACTGTGCTGCAACTATCTTGGCAACATCTTGTCCCTTTAATAATATCAACTTCAGCCCTCCAGTTTAGAGTAAAGTACCAGTGCACTTACGAATAACGAATCAATTTTCAAAGAGCATGTGCAGTCCGCATTGAATCCGCATTGTGCTCCTGCATTGAAGGTGAAAAACGCATTCCACAATGGTGAATGTGCTTTAGTAAGCTTTTAGATGCTTTTTAGTAAGCTAAAGGGGCCACTGTCACTGCACATAATAGGAATTCTTTAATTATACACTCGCACACCTGCCTCCTCTCAGGTTGCCTAAGTGGATATACTATACAGGGTGATAGCGGCCCCCTCCCACAGTTAGTATGCTTCACCGCATAACTAAAATGTACTGCGGCGAAGAAGTAGTACATTTGTATTAAGTGTATAAACAAATGGTATTTACAACAGTACATAAATAAACTCGCACCATGCACCAGTGCACCACACGGAAGAGCGTCGCAACAAAAGGTAGCCGATTCACACAGGCCGTGTAACCCACTTATCAGTCGTAAAGGGTATTATGGGTAATTCAAAATTTCAGACACAGAAATATGTTTATATGTTTACGTTCATATCCTTGCTTAATAAGACTACCAGAACTTCCACAATAGAAAGTAATTTACAACACACAAACGCAAAGAACACAGACATATTCCTCGTTTTCAACAATGTCGTCAAGCAAATGACATATAGCACGGAAAAACATGAACATGCTATGTGTTAGCATCGTAAACTTCATACTAGGCAAGGAGCACACCACAATCCCTAGACAGCCACTAATGAGACCAAAACGGGAGCACGTCTGTGAACGCACAAATGGAGCCCCTAAGCCACTCTGCTCCACCACCACCTTCACTGCACGGCTGCACCACTCGTTACAAGCACAGCACACCAACCACACATTCAAAGCTGAACAGTGGGCAGTTGACGCAGTCGCATTTACATGACTTGTAGCGAGCAGCACATCCCTCAATGTCCGTTAAGCAAAGTCGGACATGGCGACGCCACATCGCAATCCACAAAACCTTGCTGCCGAGGCGCTTGGCCACTAGGACATTTCGACATTTCAACTGTCACCATCGCCGAGTTCTCAAGTATGGGTCACACAACGCAGATTCTGTACTGCCAGAGCTCACCAAGGCCAAAGCCGCATTACCACTACTCACGGCTTTCCGCCAAGTAACACAGAACCTACAACCAACACATAAGCAACATTGAACAATGCGTGGTCCGTGCGGGCCAGAGAATGATCACATTGAGGACAAACACGCCATGGCATCACTCGGCGCCGAGTGATCGGGGCTAAGCTCCGCCATCACTGGCTCTGCGTCATCATGGCACGTCGTGTGGACTTCAGGTTCTCTGGAGAGAGCACGCGACGCCTCTCCAAACTCTCCACCAGCTGCTTGGCAGTCGACCCCAAGCGAAAGCTATCGAAGCAGCATGCGTTGCGAGCATTCTGTCGCAGTGCAGAACGTGTCTGGTTTTCCGGTAACTGCAGACTAGCTGGGTGTTTCGACGGATGGCGAAAGGCGTAAACTCAAGCTGATGAAGGAACTTTAGCGTAGACGTACGTGAGCGGCCTGATCGGTCTGCACGGTCCAGCCACCAGTTGGCACAGAGTTTAACCAGCCAAACAAAGCGCTAATATTGCTCTAACCAAATGTCAAACATTTTAAACATTTACAAAAACAATGTGTTAACAATTACTCTCCTGCGAAAACTTTACACCAGCAGCAAAGAAGAATACAATTCGTTACTGCTACTGTGTGTGGTAGGGCTCTATGCCACCAGGTGGCTGCACCATGCAGACCATTCACATTTGCGCTTCTGCTCATCCAGTGAAACGGCACGGTCAAATGGCCAGGCCCTATTCCCTTGTGCTTGCATTTACCCGAATGCCGGACTCGCGAAACGCTAATGCAGTAGTAATTCTCCGGTGTGAAGTGATGGCCGCAAACGCGCAAATTCTGGCGCCGATCAGATAGCGGCAGTCCATTGCACTGCAGCCAGTCCGCTCGTTTGCTGCCTTGCAGAGGGACACAATGTCGCAGCTTCACATATTGCCAATAGCTATGTTTGCAGCTCAAAACGCAACAAAGTCGAATCATGGTGCTCGCGAAGACTGAGACCAACTCTGACCGCAGAGCTCTCGTCAAAATGGAGCGCGTTGTAACACAAAGGACGCTTGCTGTGTGCCGGAAGTAAGTTTAGTGAGAAAAAGTTCTTGTGCCTTCTCTTTCTGTTACTTTCTTTTTATAGAAACAAACTAACTAACATTCCAACTATTACAAACATTTGTTCACCATAAAGTTGGAAAAATTATTGATGACGTGCCCTGACCAGCTAATCGGATAGTTCGCCCTACTAACATCATTGGGGCAAATGACGTCAAATGGGTGGGTGGGGGGGCTTAACATTCAGCCGAGCGATGTGCTGCGATCAGCAGCGATGTACATTTTTAAAACCTTATAATAAATTACACGCTTTACACGTAGCACTTAGATGCACCAAATAATGAGCAGAAGGACCTACTCTAACGACTCTGTACGATTGTACAAAATAGTCAAAATCGTTTCAGGGTCCCTTTAACATGTGCCTGAATATTATTGGCGCTTTTGTATTTTGCCAACAGTGAAATGTGCCGAAATCCTTTGGAAATAAAGTCTAGTTTAGTAGAGGGGTTTACTATAGTTCTTTGCAGTGAAACATCGCATGGCATGTCATTGCGCTGCATTGCAACAGTGTGTGTGTGGATACATACATACATACATACATACATACATACATACATACATACATACATACATACATACATACATACATGCACACACAGTCGATCCCGGATATATCGAATTATTGCCTATATCAAACAGTTGAAAAATCCCCATGGGAATCCCATGCAAAAGTGTATGGGATTCCCACGTATACAGAACTCCCGTGCACCAGCATATTGATTTATTGAACTCCGTGCTGAGTTGCGCCCCGGCACGTGCGCTTCTCCTCACGAAGCTCTCGCAATGTTCCCGTGATCTCACACGCGCTGCCCCGCACTCTGAGAAAGGGGTGTGTGGGTAAAAGGCATGTGATGAGGAGCACTTGGAGTGCGATTGGGTGTAAAAAGGAAGCGGGAGGGAGAAACCACGGTGACCGCAGGTGCCCGTTTCCTGTTTTGGTTGGCTGACACCACTGGCACAGCGAGATGAACGAGGTCAGTGCAGCTTGGGCTTGTAGTGCGGAGACATGGAGCGGTGCGTCTTTTGATTCACTTTCTTCCTTTTATTCACGAGGGCAACGCGAAGGCTTGAGACTCGTGTGGTGCAGTGAGTTTTTCTTTCCACTTTTGGCACGCGTTCCGAAGGCATGGCTGCGAAAAAACACAAGAATTTGGATTTTTCAACAAAGGCAGACATCATTCAACTGGTGGAAGCTGGCGAGAAAAGTCGTTGGTCGCCGTGGCGTTCAGTATTCCTTGCAACACCCCGAGTACGATCCTCAAGAACAAAGCGAGCTCGCGAGCTCTCGGCAATCCCAGGTGCCATCCCAGGCGGCGTTACAGCATGCGATTTCGTCAGAGCTGACAACCGCGTGCAAGCTGTAGTGGATCGCGCTAATGCAGAGATTGTGCCCGACATCGTGGGTAACGAGGACGCAGACTCGAGCAGCGGCGAAGGTTCCGATGAAGAGGACCAACCACCATGCACTGCAACTGAACTTGCATCAGCTTTCAGTGTCATTCGCTGCTGTTGTGGCACAATGGAAGGAGCTGGCCTTTCTCATTTGGATACTGTCAACAAGCTTGAGGACTGCTTAATGAACTTGATGGTGCAGAAGAAAAAGCAAGCAAAGGTCACAGATTTTTTGTTCCGAAATAAGTTCTCTTGTCATCGCGCTGTCTTCTTGTTTCTTTATGCGCCTTGGAGGCACAGATCGGCAAGTTCCCGTTAGTCATGACATCGGGAAACTGCCTTGAGATGTGTGGAGTTGTTATAGAAGCTTTTGACATGCATATTTTATATTTCGGATTACCGATATATTGAACCCTTTCGCGATGCCCTTCGAGTTCGATATATCTGGGATAGACTGTATATATATTATAAAGGAGATTTATTGAAGTTCGTAGCGACCGCCGGTTCTAGGGTGCACCGAGCACAGTCCCTTAGCTCGAGCCTCTGCGCTCATGTTCATTATCTTCCTTACAATACATATATAGTGAAGATGAAGTGAACTTGGCTTCGGGCACTTGAACTGCAGGTGCGGGGAAAGGGAAGACAACAGAACAGATGGCCCAGTGAACGGGTGTCGTCTTTGTTCTCTCCTTTATAATGGCGCAGTCTACAACGAACCTGCCTTAGGAGGAAGCTTTAGCTCGGGTGCTCCTATCTAAATACATATGTAAAAGAAGAATTCGTTTTTCTCGGCAACCACTGCAAATTTGATGAGCTTTGTTGCATTTAAAAGAAAAACTTATAATCTAGTGACTGTTGGTCTCGAATTTTTTATTTAGGTCATGAAATTATTAAAAATTGCCAAAAATTAAAATTCTCATAAAACAAAACTATGAAGTTTACAACTCTAAGTCAGCAACAGAAAATTATGTGAATTGCATCTAATAGCACATCTAAAGCAGACAAAATTGATATGTTACACATGAAGTTCAAAAAATTTAGTAATATTGTAACCTGTAATGACCCCAAGAACGGGGTTGACAGTATCAAGTAAATAAAATAAATAAATATGGAAATACAGCTTTTGCAGAACCCTTGTAAACGACGAAACGAACTCGCGTAAGATATAACATGACATAGAATTTGTCCACTTTCAATGATCTATTGGACGACGTTTACAGAGCCGCGATACCTGTTCTTGATGCAGAGCTATGACTTTGTAAACTTCATGCTTCTATTTTTTTTTTTAACTTTAGAATTTTTGAAAATTCTTGCAAGAAATTTCAGAAGCTAAATCTAATTATGCTTCCAACAGTCACTAGAATTTAACTTTGTCTCTCAAATGCAATAAATTTCACTAAAATCGGTCCAGAGGTTATCTCGGAAAATGTTTTTGCATTTTACATGCATTTCAATAGGCCGCGTGGGAGTTGGGCCCGAGCTAAAGCTTCAGGGGTTCCTGCCTTCAATGTGTCCTCACAGTTCTTCGGCGTGCCAGGTCTCTCCTGCCCACTAATGCCGTACATGCTTCCTTGGTTATGGAGCCGGCCACCCTACCACCGTCGCAAGCACCCACTGCACCCTGCGGGGATGGCGTCCAAGCCTCCTCGGCGGCTCTAGGCCAGAACTTTACCGATGATCTCGTCCAAGCCATCGCCAAGTTGAGACAACAGCCCGAGGTTATGACGACTACCTTCACATCCGTAAGCGGTTGTGCCGCCCTGCTTGGGAATGCCGTCCATGCTTCCCTTGGCAAGAATATCATCTCAAGCACTACATTGACCTCCAAACCACCAAGCCACAAGAATGCTTCTTTACCAGCAGCCATGACTATCACAATGACCACACTGTCCGTGGACATCGGCCTTGGTTCCTCAGGCATCTGGACAGGCGGCCTGGCGGAGATGAGGCGCTGCAACTTCCAGCAGCCGGCTTTCGTAAAAATACCCGACGTTTCACTGGCCAAGGCATGGGACAGCTACAAAGGTGTCAAGCAGCAGTCCTGGCCTGAATGGAGCGCAGCTCTGATAGCTGCTTTCGACCGGCTTCCTTACGCCTGCAGTGAGCCCGCACTGCTCAGCGACAGAAGCTTGTGATACACCATCTTCACAAAACAGTCGTGCCCAGAGAGGCCTGCAGGCTGCTCCGCCACAGATACCAGCTCACCGGCCATCGCCGTTGGCTCCACTCCAGATGGTGGCAAGCACATGGCAACCACCAGCGGGCGGCGCATCACAAACCGGCACAGTCGGCTCCATTCGGGCTTGTTGAAAATGCCCGACAAAGCACCGCTCCACTGTGACCTCCCTCCAGGCGGCCTCCAGGCTCAGGATTTCTGAAAGCTTTGTTCAACCCAGAATGACGACCGCCGGAAACGATGTTCGAGATCACGAGCCCGAGCTGGCTTTACCCGTGGATATTGTGGGCCTGTCAACATTTTTTGAGGTCGCTGCTTCTGACTGCACATTACCTAGTATCCCACCCTCAACCTTGGACAGCTGAACTGCAGGCAAACGGTCGTCGAACTTCGATGATGGAGCACTAACACTCCTGGACCACACCGATAAGCCCACAGATACTAAGAAAGAGATACTTTGGGTCCCGTCGAACCCACACCTCCGGAATTTACAGCAGTCATTGGCCGAATAGGAGACATTCATGCCTCGCCTAGCGCAGTCTCGCTGAAGAGAGCCAGGGAGACCAACACGGCTGAGGCCATCATCATCGAAGACCGGGCCGTCTGCAAAAAATGTGCAAGAGGCCTCAAGATGTCCAAGAAACCATCACAAGAGACAGCAAGAGGCATGCAAGCAACCATCGGTTTCCAAGCGGACAACCCTTGTTCCACCTTCACATAAGGACGAATCAGCAGCAGCCGGTATTTTGTAGAGCTCAGTGTATTTGAGCACATCTGTGAGACTTGATCAGTCAGCAGCAACGCTGAGAAGACTCACGCGACAGCTGAGCAGAGCAGCTGTTTATTGTACAGAATCCCCTACCATACATGCACATCTGCAACAGGATATTTGTTGGTGAGGCATGCGACCAGCACACAACAGTTGGTGCTGCCCGCCAGAGAAGCTGATTACTGGATGGCTCACCAACAACGACCACACTCCCTAGACAAGTTGCATCGATATTAATTTGCACGATTGCAAGCGCCCTGGAAATTTGCAGCATGGCCGAGTGTGAAGAAGTGAACTTGGCTTCGGTTGCTCGAACTGTGGGCACAGGGAAACGGAAGACAACAAGGCAGACAATAGAACAGCTGGCCCAATGAACGGGTGTTGTCTCTGTTCTCTCCTTTACAACAAACACGCACACGTATGCACGTACACATGCACCTGCAAAGCGCATAATCGAAGGCATTAGTGAAAAAAGATGACATACATAGCACCTTTTGCAGACAAGGTCATAGCCGAATCCTTAAATTTTATGATTACTCACAAATTATACCACTGTTACAAATCACACAAACACACACACAAACACATATTCACCTCATGCTAACATGGCAACGTTATGAACAACATGCTTTCGTGGAATGTGCTGGTGAAATCGAAACCAATACCCCAGGTGAAACAGTCGCACTACTTGGCGTAGTAACATATGTGCGTAGGCTCCACCCACATAGCCTTGGCCGTGCTGCCACACAAAGTTGTCGCCAGGTGTAGACTGATGTAATCACTGCACTTCAACTGTTTCTGTGACAAAATGCGAGTCAAATGCACCTCCACATTCAGACATTAAATACGCCAAATAAGGAAATTGCAGTTTGTGACGTGTTGCGGAGCGTGTTGTGACTGTTGCGGAGGTCTGTCTAGGCATGGTGATGTCCCTCACATCGCGCCGAGCGAGAGCTTTGAGTAAATAGGTTTTCTGAATATCACATGCATGCCCACCATTTGAATGGAAAACACTTTTATTTGCACTTAATCATTACATGTGCAGTTCAGAGCAGTCCCTACATAATGACATACTATGCTGCAAGCACTGCTGTAGCAACCTTGCTGATAAAGGCTTGGGAAAGTACTGGCCAAAGTTTCACTACGACTTGAGAGAATCACAGCGAAGTTATAAAAGACGAAACAGCTGTACAGCGCCAAAGAACGAGGACAGGCAAACAAATTAACTGATGATTACGATACTCCCTAACGCAAAATTTAAGCACAGCTCTACATGAGTTTTCATTTTTCAATATATTGGCTGGTGCGGACAGCCTGTCTTGTGTGGCACATTGAGAACGGAACGAAGTGTGGTGCCACTGCCTTGCTTATCTGGAGATCATCTCCTCTGCCTCCCCCTTGACGTCTTTCATTCCCCGCTGTATTCCGCATTCGCTTTCATCTTTTGCTGTGCTCGTTTGCTCAGTTACAAGGGACAATGCAGCGCTTGCCTAAGAGCTACGCTATAAAAGAACAGACAGGAACAGCACTTGTCCCGTCTGTTCTTTTTATCTGCCCTAATCCTTCTGCGCTGTGCAGTTATTCATCATGTCTTACAAGCTTCCGTGTTTTTAGGAATGTAAAAGATGCTCTGCAAAAAATAGTTGAAACCAGCACTTAATACTTGGTCACGTTGTTGCAAATTACTGCTGCCGACGTAAATAAGCTGTCCAAGGAAAATAAGGATCTGGTCCTCTGATACTACATGAAGCCAACGCTGGTACAGTGCTCACGGAATGAAACGTGACACAGAGCATTTAGTAAAACCCTGCATACGTGCAAAGTACACGAGAGCGCCATGTCATATCGCAAGGAATCTGGCCACCAAAGGTGATGAGGACTCCGATGTAAGTGTACGCACCGAAATTACGTCGATGTGACACGAACTACAGCCGGTGGAAACGAAAGTATGCGCATTACTTAGCCCTAAATTGATGCTTTTCATTCCGTGAGCACTGTACATGTGCTCAAGGTTATCATCGGGCGTGACATAAGCTACTTTGTTGAACAAACAACGCACACATGAATGGTGTAAGAACTTGGGCATAACTGCTGCTCTGCACCAATAATGATCATAATTGTAATAAAATATGCTCGGACATCACACTCCAACCACTCATTGATTCTCTGCAATTTTAGTGAACCAGAGAATGCTTCATTTGGGGGAAGGGTGGAGCGACTCGAGGACTGCTCCAATGTCTCCATGCTTGACTTCGAGCAGCTGACGCAGCCAGCCGCCCTCGTTGTTGAATCCCATGGCCAGCATCTGGCCCAAGGCAATGTCCACTGCGGAGGAATGGATACCATTACAGTTAAATTCCGCAATAACAAAATCGGGGAGTAAAGCAGAAAAATACACTTTCGCAGAACCAAAATTTTATTGGCAAAATTCCGTTAGCAATGCAGTCAAGCAAGGCTCACCAAAGTAGGCTGACACCATGAAGTGTGCTGCATGAGTCGACAATAACTTTCTGGCACACAATCAAATTTGCCAGATTTCGCCTAACTGAGCATAGGACATGTCAGTTGCCTACGAACAACAGCACTCCAGACAACAATTTGCCCTACGGTGCTGTACTTTCAGTCGACTGCTTTCACGGATACAATCACTTCCGCTGACTGGACACATTGGCGTCCATGAGCGACAGTGATAATGCGATCACTTTCGCGAGACTTCCCGTTACTCAACATATGCGTAAGGGTCTGCAGACAGAAGTGTTGATATGACAGTTCAGGCGTTCCCCAAGGGTCGGTTCTAGGTCCTCTTGTTTTTGATATTTATAAATGATCTTCCAAATAATCTCTCCTCTACTATACGACTTGTTGCAGATGACTGCATCCTTTATCGAAGAATAGCTTCCAGCTGTGATCAGTCTAAACTTCAGGATGACTTGCATAAAATTGAGAATTGGTGCACATTATGGCACATGTCTAAATTTCAACGTTTCTAAATGTAAATTCATGCAGGTTTCTCAGAAAAGGGTTAAGGACAAGCAATGCATGTGCACTGCTTGCCATGATAGCCTTCCCGATGTAGGGATGCATATCACTTGCTGCGAGTGCAATTTTAGTCAACACTTGGGCACCTGCGTAGGAGTAAATGAATCTATACACAAAAAGAAGTCAGATGCCACCAAAAAAAAAAAAAAAAAAAAAAACGTGGAGATGCCCTATTGTTGAACTACCAAGGCTCGAAGCAATTCTGATGCCTCAAATGAATCTGAGAAAACAGAGTTCAACTTGGCGGATGAAATTGCAGACATTATATTAATCTAAAACTAGGTTTGCCGATGACAATGAAATCAAGAATAGACACCACTGACAGAATCAAACGTACTGTGGATTGTACTGAAAATTCAATGCAGGTGTTGTCAGAATGGTACGATGAAGTTATTGTTCAAATTAAATAAAACAAGATGCCCATATGTCCGATCTGAACAAGCGTGTGGAAAGGCTCAAGGCACAAGCTAAAGCCTGTTTCACATGCAATCGATTTTGGGCTAGAAACGGCGCGGTGCCCGTCGCATGAGCAGGCCTCCTTTCCCAATACCAGTTTTTCGAGCGGTATGCGCTGCTGCGATCACAATTGCAACATTTGGGAAAATTTGTGAGCAGCGAGAGCAGCAACCAGTGGCCGAGTGCCTTGAGCAGCAACATTAAGATCACGTGGCAGGGGTGTGGCCGAAGCGTGGGCGGTGTGGGGAATCGGGGAACTCGCCTGCTCGAGCAGACGACGTCCGCTGGCAGTTCGCAATGTCTCACACGGTTTTCAATGAGCTGTTCATCACTCAAGTTGTGCAGTGTCCACTTGTTTGGGATGCTAAAATGAAGGATTTTCATGACAAAGAGAAGAAACTTTGCGAAGAAACTATGGACTGAAGCCGAAGGTATTCATCGTCGCAAGTGACGCGTACTTCCATGAAAAAAAAGGTCTGCATCGCTCGAATCAGCCATGTCCGTTGGTCCCTCAGAATTGCCATTTGTTTCCATCTGTCGTTTTCAAGTTCCATTCTTTGGAGCCAATTTGTCCCCACGTGCTGTTTTCTTGTTGCCTCTTTTTTTGCCCCGATGGTGACCACATATGGTTCAGACAGACGTGATGAAACGACAGTCCATACTTTTTGTTCACAGTGCATGTAGGCACTTCTTTTCCTCCTTTCTTTATAACTCTGAGCTAGCATGTACGTAGTTTTGTTTGGTCATGTTTCTTCAATTAAAAGGTAAGTACCCCGAGCTCTACAAGGGCTGCCGCCTTTCTGCTTGAATGCCTAGAGGCGAAAAGGGACGCGAGCTTCTTTAAAAGCCGTCTATGGGCCTCTTGCAGTGCCTTTTGCATTGCAGAGTGCTATGGTAGTTAGATAATATAAAATGTGCTGTGTCATTTTGTACCATTTCAAGACGGGAAGTGCGATTGATTATTAAAGTCCATGGGGCCAGTGGCGGTGCCGCGAAGCTGTCAAAACTAATGGACGGCGACTCTATGTACAGATGAACGTTATTATAATAAAGTCACATCCAACACAAAAACAGCTTCATCACATCCTGCATTCATTATTAACATATACCCATTACGCTCTAAAAGTCGTGAGACTATTTCTTTTATTTACCGATTTACATCTGTGTTCGATTTACCGTGGTTTGACCATACTAGAGAAAATTCCATAGGGTGAACAGCACCGCCTAGCATGCTCACACCAGCATCAGCAGTGCATCAGTGGCCAAGTGACGATGTCGCTTGCCAAATTCCAAATTTGGAGCAGTTTAACAAGGAACAAATAATGCAGCGACCACTGACGATGATTGTCAATGGAAGTGAATTGCCCAAACAAACACTTTGACCAGCATTGGTGGAAACATCCTACCGTGGATCCAAATGGCTTCACAGGAAACAACTGACCAGGCGGTGTAATCAACACTGCCAATATCATCAGTTTCCAGGCCCCAGGTGCATGCTGTTATTTTTCTCTCCACAACAACAGACCTCTAGCCACATGCTTTGGTTGAACTGGTCATGAGAAAAGTGTAGCCACACCAACGGTGCTTTCTTTCTTCGTTGTACTAATTTCACTCTGCCAAGGCTTCTGCTGAAAGGACACTAAAAGGCAAAGCTAAGTTAGTTTAATCTGGTGAAATGTTTTTTCAAGAACTGATTTTATATTATTTGGTGGAATTATTAGGGGCGTGTGACTATCAAAGTTTTCTAATATGAATCAAATATCGAATAATGACATGCACATGCATTTATTAGCAAGTTGGTTTATTCTAACATGTTGGGACATTGCAATTACATTGCGATTAGTAAAAAGAGCTTTGGAAAATTGAGTAATTTCCGCTAGTTTTCTGTTCTTGCCAATTTGTGCCTTATTATACCACATCATTTTCCCAAAAGCTCGGAGCCATTTTACCCTGTACCAGCCATCACTTTTCACATTTGCTGTCAAGCAACAAGCTCAGGACTCGGGGTGTAACTAGCAAAAGAGTGCATCCTCGCTGTTCACAAACCCTTGCACCCTGCTATTGAGAGGCTGGCTTTCCTGCGAAGCTTGGCTGTGTAGGGGCTAAGCTTGTTTTACAGGCGAAATTTCGCAAGCAGCATGAAATTATCACAAAATTCAGCACAATATCAGACACCTTTTCTTAGATTAGATAGAAATAAACGCTAAGAACCATGTTTGCTCCTGCACAGCCAGCAATATATTTGATTTGTTTCGAATATTCTATTGGATATCTAATTTTCGAATCGAATGCGAATATTGAAAATATACTATTCGATAATATTCGAAATTTTTTAAATATTTGCACACCCCTAAAAATTATGTATTAGTCATTTATGGAGAAAGGGAAGCGCAAATTTTTCACTGTTGAATTTTGCACCTAACCACAACACTGGTCCATTAGTATGATGTAATGGACCTAAAAAAATTTTTTTGCATATTTGGGCCTTTTCCCCAGAAACGTCTCAAAATACACTGGGTTGAGTCTCCAGATCTTTTAGAAAAGCAATGTAGTCCTTATTTATTGATGAAACTATAAACCAGTCATACACTACACAAATATCATGACATCATGAAGAGCTATCGCGAGAACTTCAAGCCTGTGTTAGACCGCTACTTCAGGTCACTAGCCGAGAAACAGTGCATTCACATTTTTTTCTCATGAATTAACTGGCCCAGCCACTGCTTCAACTAATCAAAGCACGAGACCAAAGATGCAAGAACTGAAATGTTGGCTCAGAAACACTTGTTCATGGGTCAATGGGTTCCCTTGGAAAATCAATGATTGCACCATCTATGAAAGAAAAGATATCACTTGGCTTTGGGCAGGGTCTCACCAGGGTTGTCTCCAGCCTGAGCAGCTGGCAGAATCGGCACAGCTGGTACCACTTCTGGGCTCATGGGATGGGGTAGGCCATTGTCATCACCCACTAGAGAGTCCCGTAGCGCGTTCAACAAAGTCCAGCCAGGGGGCACTTCAACTTCCTGCAACACAGCAGGAACATACCTGGCTCAGTGCAAGTGTTTTACAAAGTTTCGTGAAACAAAATTTTTAAAATTCAAGGCCCTGCCAAAATATTTTGAAAATATTTTGGAGGATGTCACAAGGTTCTGCATGTGCTATTCTAAATCATAACGAAATTGTCGTCTTTTACATGCCACCTTTAATGATCTTACAGAATCTACCTTGCAAACGGACGAACATTATGCCGACGGGTAATTTTTTGTTTATTCGCTTGGATGATGCCAAGGAGCTTTTGCATGCAGGCGGAAGTGAGTCACTGGTTGTCCGCTTTCAGGCATCAACCGAGGCAATCATATCAACACTTTCCTCTTTCTATGCTTTCCGGCTTGTTCTCAATATAACATCTCATTTATGTAGGTAGCACGTTTTGAACAGCCGCAAATTGCGATATTTCTACTTCTGGGATTCTTTATAACCAGTATGTGTAGAGAATAGTAATGGGTTTAGCCGATATTCTAGCTGACATCAAGAGAAAAATTACGTGGATCCCACACACTGTAGGAATCGATGTAAGCGAAGCTTTCTGTGCTGTCTGCTTTGACTGATGATAATTAGCGGTAATGTTGACGGCAAATGTTCAGTTTCTTCAATATTTAGTCCAACACAAGAGTGGAGAGTTGATTTTAAATGTTACCTTGCATGCACCACTGCTGTTTGTCTGCATAGGACACAGAACACACATGGGGAGGCACTTGCTTGAAGCATTGTTGTGCACTGTACTTCAGAACTTCCAAGAGGTTTGAGCATATTCATTGCCTCACATGGCACATCGCATCATGGCAGGAGTATTAAACTTGAATCGGATTATGGGGCTGTACGTGCCAAAACCACAATCAGATTATGAGGCACGCCGTAGTGGCAGACTACGGATTAATTTTGACATCGTGATGTTCTGTAACATGTCCCAAAATCTAAGTGCACGTGCGTCTTCTATTTCACCCCCTTCGAAATGTGGCTACCACGGTCGAGATCAAACCCGTGGCCACATGCAAATTCCATAGCCGCAAAGCTACTGCAGCAGGCACAGGAGTGTTTATTTGATGCGTGACCGCTTCCATAGTGTCGCCTAGACCCTACAGTGTGCTTTAATGCGGCTCTGCTTCTGCACACCCAATGTATGTTGTCTGCTTGACAAATCTGCATGGTGTATTTCAGACAAATAGTCTGAAATAGTCCTACCGTATCGTGCCTTGAACTTAAATTTATCCCATTTGCCCATAACCACTGCCGTGTAATTAGATAAGAATGAGTAACTTTTTAATTACCGAATTGAGGACATAAATTTTGATAGAAAAGTAATAATTGTGTTTTAAAACACACAATTCAGTTGCTGTCCGTGCAAATTTCAGTGTGCTACGACTTGCGTAAATATTTTTTCCGCATCATAATGGTTACGCCACACGATTACGTGCCCTCGTGCAGTGACACCAGGCTGGTTAGGCCTAGTGGCACAGATTACACCTTTGCCACTTGATCGGCATCGAGCCAACAGCGGTGGCCCGCTTATGTGGTCCACACGTGTGGCCGGCAAGACGCTGCGTGCACACCGTTGCGGGAAGCTTGCCGCCAGTGTATTCAATCTTTAAACAGTGCACTTTTGCAAATTCTGCCAACTGCTGGAAATGGTTAATTCAAATTTCCCGGGACCAAAAAAAAAAAAAAGAAAAAAATAGAAGGGCCGGATTCTCGAGGATATCAAGAAAACAATAAACAAATGCTTACTGCACCAACACGCTTTTGTTTACTGAATGGATTGGCAAATCCTGTTTCTATTTTGCACAAAAGCAGTGCAGAAGCTGCAGTTCTCGTCATCTCGTGACTGATTAGTGTGGCCACGCCAGGCATCTTCATCTGACACGCTTTTCCCTACTGCCAAGCTCATTCCAATTATATTTTCACCAATGAACTGGTTGCCAACAGATTGTCCGTCCATCACGATATAGCCAGTGCTGATCGTCCTCGGCAGCTTTCCGCTGTGTCAAAATGAAACTACTGTTTGCCATAGCCACTGCGGACGAAACCGCGGCTGCTGCAGTTCTGAAGGCACATGGCCAACGCATGCAAAACTACCATTTGCTGCAACAACTGCGGACAAAACCACAATCGCTATTAACGCGATTATGGATGGCAACTACGCAGCTTTAAAGGCACGCAGTCAACATGCACACCGAGTTAAAACGAAACTACTGTTTGCTACAACCACTGCAAATGAAACTGCAGTTGCCATCGAGGCAATCGTGGATGATGACTCCACAGTTATGAAGGCACGTGAGGGCAGTAAACGCAAGAATGCACTCTTCAAAGGCACCAATAGAGACAATGCATTCTGGCATTGCTGTCATTCACGTATGATTTCCGCCAATGGCAAAGGCACCGGGCCCGGGAGCATGAATTGTCTGTAATCAACAAAGGTAATGCGCATTTGCCTGCGCATTGCACGGTTTGCCTGGAAGGCAGATGCCAGACACTACTGCGCGAGATAAAGATACTTGGCAGGAGTGGTGATACGTTAGCAAGAGAACTTTTGGAGGCGTATCACATAAAAGAGAGGCACGAGTTGTATCAGTGATACGTCTGTTTTTCTGTTCGAAAACGAGTTGCAACTGTTAAAAACGTCACTGTAATCGCTGTAGGCAACACTGATGTACGCATGCACATTTGTTCATTCTCCCTGCCCTGCTGTAAGAATAAAATCAGTTGAAGTTCAGCGCTCAATCTGTCGTTTCGTACTCTCCCTCCGAAGTCCTTATTTTCCTTTTTTGGCACAATAATGTATTCATTAGATCCCAACCAACTCGCCCAGCAACAAGTCATACTCTACTTGCAGCCAGTGAACAATGAAGTGCCTTTAAGAAAGCCATTTTCGAAGCAACTTTCTTAAAGTCGCTAATAGTGCTAATTGCTTTGTCATGTCACTAAAGAAAAAGGCCAATTTCTATATAGAAAAATTTGTCACTAAACACACAGCAATATTGCTAAATCTAGCAACAAAATTGCTAAAATGGTAATTTTATTTTTCAGCAAGTGAGCAATTCTTTTTCCACAGAGCCAGCTCCTACAGCACGGTTTCGCTGGGGACCACTCACCACTGCAGGCTCAGAGGCCCTGGGTGTCCCCAGGGTCACAGCTCCCTCGCTGCTGGTCTCGAATGCCTTGAATGGCCCTCCCAGCACAGCAGACGTTGCACTGCTGTTGCCGGCTGCGGCTGCTGTGGCTGCCGCTTGAACAGGCTTTGGCGGCTCTGCAACAGTTGACTCTCCAGCACTAGGTCCCGCCGAGGTGTCCATGGGTTCTGTGGCACTGTCCTTCTTTGGCTGCTCTGGTGGAGAAGTGTTGCTGGCCATGTCGTTCAGCACATCGACTGTGATCCCTGCAGCAGTTCCGGCACTAGTCAGGTGACTCGCCCATTATATGAGGAGCAAATACAAGTTCAGGGCCTACCAGCAATACAACTTGCACTTCATAACGCACAAGAGCAGGCACTGTGAGGACACATTATGGAAAACCACAAAAGGCAAAAACAAAAGAAGTTAATAAATTTGTGTGAAATTTCAATGTTCAAAAATTGCGGCAGAACACACCTCGTAATCACTGTCGACAGTAGTGCATTAGCATTGAATCACTATAGCGACACAACATATTGCCACCGTCGAAACGAGTTATGTATTGCGCAGCAGTGGGACTCCCTTTTCGCGCTTCCGTGTGGCGCACTGATGCGCATAAACTCCGAGATGTGCGTCACATGGTGACCTGCTACCTCTCTAGCAGTTCCTTCAGACACACTGCGCCATCTAGTAGCACTGCCGAGAAGTCCGCAAGTGCCCTTCAAGACAAAGGTGTGGCTCACCGGTGCCTGCGAACGCTGAGAATTGTTCCCTCAATTGCCACACATTCAGTGACACATTCCCAGTGGCTCAAGTTGGCAAGAGGTTCACTGAAGAGTGGAACATACCCAGTGCATTCATGGTGCAGCTCTCCAAAATGTTAGCGCGAAAGGAATTCCTTAAGAAGCAGCAGGTACCCAGTACATTTGTGGCACAACCAGCTAATGCATCGGGTTGCTGTGCTTGAGGAACCCTCATGACGTGGGTTCGATTCCGCTCGGCATCGTAATATAAGGGATCATTTCTGTGACCCAAGTTGAGCATCAAAGGGGTTCACTGGAGAGGCAACACAGACCAAGTGGCCCATACCCAGTGCTCTAAGTCAGTGTCAAAGAGTTTCTCCGAACAGCGGCACCTACCCAGTTCCGCACCTTACAGTGACCCATGTAGACATGAAAGAGGTTTGTTGACGAGCTGCACGTATGTAGACACTGCCACACACTAAGTGACCCAAGTTGGTCCGATGGTTGGCCTCAAACTCTGCTACCTCAGTACAGCAGCCTGATGCACTGCCCATTCAACCACAAACTACATAGTGAGCCATGTAGGTGGATAGATAGATACAAACAAAGAAACAGATAAATACAGTCGGGTAGAACCTAAGAAGGCACGAGAGGCTCCTTCCAGATGACAAGTACGGCAGCCGATTGCCTTCACGACTAAATAAATAGTGCCACTGACATGAAATAGCCCAGTTCGAAGCGTAAGCTGCCATGTTCTCTGGCCTCGAGGCCACCGGCCATCCAGCTCATGACATCAGTCTAGAGTGCGCGCCCATTGGTGGAGGCTCGTGTGCATCCGCCTTTGAGGGGTAAATGCCACTGCCTTCTAAAGTTGTATCCCACTATGGATAGGTAGGTACACAGCCTCTGGAAAGTGCATGAGGTACCCCAAGAATACTAAGGCATTAAACAAAAATACAGGAACTTGTTGCTGGAACTGACAGGTATACTGCACACACGAAGGGACCGGGCTGAATTTGCAAATGAGACCAGAATTTCTTCATTATACTTTGGCACTAGTAACATCTTGGTGAGGGTTAGTTGGATTATCTTTAGAACTATGCTCAAACAGCACGACTGTGTGTCCTCTTCTTTCAGTTGCGATATTTCAGCATAGTTCCATACTTTTGCATGCTTTTTCTTCACTTTTTTTTTACACACGAGCAACTCTGGTTGAAGAAAAGAATAACAAAATTTCTGGCACTTGATCAGTCCTTTGGCACTAGGGCATCCAAGGCCATTTATTAAGAGGAAGCTTTAGCTGGAGCCCAACTTCAACGCTGCCTATTCAAATACATGTAAAACACGGAAATGCTTTTCTGAGATAACCCATGGACCAACCTTAATGAAGTTTGTTGCATCGTTGAGAGACTGTTAAATTCCAGTGACTGCTGGAAGTTAAATTTTGATTTAGGGCCTCTGTGCTGGTTGGACCTGAGAGGCGTGTTGTCGTTTTTGCTGCTTAGGCAAACTTACGTTTGCATTACTTGAATTTGGCCTGTGCCAGAAGCTTCTTCAAGGGGGACGAAGGGGAATTTTGTCTGGAAGTTTTGAAGTGCACAGTGGCACAAATCGCTGCAGCATGGGACACCTATGTCGGGCCCAAGTGACCCAAGACTCTCATTGTTATTTTCCTATTGCCTAGTGCTTTAAGACAGTGGCAGAGCTGGTAGGTAATGCCAGAATGATAACCACCGAACCTACGATGACACCAGAGCAAAACATGAAGCTCACTTCGTGCCACCTGCAGCAGGGAATGGCGGCGCATTTTGGTTATCGCCTATTAATTAAAAGCGTGCAGTACACTTCCAACACTACGCTCTATGTGCTGTGAAACATATAGGTGAACATGCCTATCGCAATAGGGTTGGTGGCAATAGCCATGAATGTGGCATGCAACAGCCCAGGAGTTTTGCTGGTACCCAAATAAGAAATCAAGTGCTCGTCTGCGTTTTCAGGTGAGACGGGCAGGCCAGTATTGCGGGGAAGTTGCTGTGGCAGGCGGCTACGGTTCTCACGGCACCTTCAGTTTTCGATGCACATGCCTCGCGCCTTTCCTTGTTTACGTGGGATCTAGCGGCCGGAAAACCTATCATACGATTGCAGTTCGGCAATGTACCGAACATTATTGCCAAAAGATCATGTTGTAAAAAAAGAAATGTAACTGTGTCGGGTAATTTTTTTGTGTTCTCCACAGTGAACACTGGTGCCAGGAAATCATGCATAACAGGATATTGTTACGGGGATGTTGGGAGTATAGGAGATTGTATTTACAATATATATACAAAACGAGTCAGAGTAGTTAACATAGCTGACCACCAACAACACGCAGTAGCCAGCGTGCCGCGATCTTCTTCCACTCTTCTTTCATCCCTCCCTAACAGGACCCCCGGGTGGTGAAGCGCCGTCTCGACACATTGTAGGCGGAGCACCCAAGCACCTAGCGCAAACTTAACATTGCAATGGCAACGGTCATAACGCTCTTTTTGTATATGCTGCGAGGCTAACAAACGAGATCGGGCGACTTGACGTGCCATGTGAGCGCGATCGATAACTTTACGTGCGTACTCAGTTTGTAACATGTGGCACAGAAAGGAAGATGGTGTCAAACGGCAATGTGGGGTCGCGACCATACAAAAAGTAGAAGGGTGAATATCCTGCGATGTCATGTCGGGACAAGTTATACGCGAACGTCACGTAGGCCAGCATGGTGTCCCAGTCGCGGTGATCGTTGGAGATTTACTTCGACAGTATCTCTGCGATTGTTCGGTAGGAACGTCCCGCAGTTCTCCACTCGGTTGGGTTGCTATAACGCGGAGAGAAGCAACATGTAACCTCCACCAATACGTTGTGGGGATATTGGGGTATAGAAGATTGTATTTACAATATATATACAAAACGAGTCAGAGTAGTTAAGATGGCTGACCACCAACAACATGCAGCAGCCAGCGTCCTGCGATCTTCTTCTTTCTCTCTTTTTTCATCCCTCCGTAACAGTATCAACAAGGTTTTACAGTCGAACCCACTTATAACAATACCAGTTTTAACAATATATCAGTTATAACAATGTGAAGCTGCTGTACCATAAACTTTCGTATGTTTTCCATGGTGAAATAACCCGTATGCTACAATGCCCCCATGCCGCATTATTGATTAGAATGATGAAGTCTGCCTGCTGGGTGTCCCATGCCAAATGGTAACGCTAAATCCTTCAAAACAGAAAAAAGAAAGAAAAATTCGAGCGGCTGCACAATTGCCCACTACCCCAACAGCTGTTGCGCGCTCATTTTCCAGCCTTCTTCGGATCACCAGCCTCATGCACCTCTCACATTGCCCTTCCACCCTTCCGCACAAGAATAGGCTGCGCCTATAGCTCTACACCGCTTCCCCCTTCGAGACACGACTGGACCATGGCGACTGCACTGCGCAGCCCATGCAGCTCCAAGATTGCTCGCTGGCCCCTCCAGGGGTGGCACATTCTCAAGTTCAACAAATGGACACAGAGGGCGAAAAAATCGACTGCACGGCACTGCTAATAAAACAAGCATAGTATAGCCACCTGAAGGCTGCACTCCCACTAGAGGCGCCGTAATATGTGCAATTTTAACTTGCAGACTTTCTCCCACACTTATCGAAGCATTTTTATTACAGTAAAAGCTCGTTACTTCAACACCCATTCATTCAGAAATTCAGACGGCTCTATTGGTCCCGGCCAAAGTGCATGTTAGTCTATGGGACCAAACCTTTGTTAGTTAGTCAGAATTCGGCCCCGCACCGCTTAATTCAGACAAATGCTAATGCTACACGAAAGTGTTTTAAGAAATGTTATTGCTCAGCGCAGGGCGCGCCTGCATGTATAGGAAATTTCCAGAATGTTATTGAGGGTTCAATCCACTGTCTGTTGTCACTGAAGTTTATGCAATCTGATTGTATGAGCGACGTTAATTGTGTAGAACTTTCTGGAGTCATTGATGACTCATGTATAGAAGCCGATGCACTTGCCCCACAGATGAGATTTTGCCGGTTGCTGTACTTTTGAGTGTAACTTGCTTCTGTGGGCACAAGTTCGCACAAGATACATCTTCCTCAGCCACCCGATTTCAACTTCTTTCTTTTGAATGTACAGACTGTCCAAAGTCATTTTGGAGCAATTTTTGGAGCAAGTAAAATTGAATTATGGAGCAGTTTGGAGCAGATGCAATTGCATTTCGAAGCAGAATAAATTTTATTTTCAAGCAATTTGGAGCAGGAGAATCTGAATTTTGGTGGAAAATTGAATATGGCAGAGCATTTTGAAACTATGACAAAACACAGAATAAACCAAAAGCAGTGCTGTACTGCAACTGTCTTAAGCTACTTCTTAAGCTGAATTTTAAAGCAGACTACCCCGATACAGAAACCATCCAGTGCATGCAAATTTTGGCAATAGCATGGCAATAGCACAGCGCTGTGTATGTCGTCTATCGCTGTCCTTGTCCTTTGCGCTGTACGTTATTTTTGATCATGAATTACCAACTAGCCCAAGCAACCACCCTAGCATGTGTAGATTTTTAATTAGTGGAAACAGTCACACACACACACACACACACACACACACACACACACACACATGCACACAAAAGCATGCATTCTGCAATAGTACGCCCAAAATTTCAAAAAGTAGCCAAAGACATTTTTTATAAATACATTTCTCTTTACTGTCTCGACAGTGTGGGTGAGGGGCCCAGAGATGCGCTTTGCCAATACACCATACAGAGTTATTATGAACTACTGTTGTTTATTGAAAGCCATATCTACACAATAGACCAGGGAGATTCCAAAGACCTACTGCTTAACTTTCTGGTATAATGTAAAACTATTCCAATCTGTTTTTATTCCAAGTCCTCCAGTGGCCCTTCATGATAGGTCAGAATGGCTCTGGGCTTGCCCATATGGGCATAAGAAAAGACTGGAATAGTTTTACGCTACACCATCCCTAGGAACAGGGACACCCGCCCGAAGAACCCGCTGCAGCGCGCACCTCCATAATATCTATTTTATAACCCTACCTTTCATTGTTTTGCACCTCAGCTGGGAAGCCCCGCGCCACTGGACCCACTCAACCGTATTCCATTACACTCTAAATACAGGTGCACTGCTCGCTGCGACAGCAGGGACAACAGCCGGGAGTGGCCACGCACATGTCAGCTACTTGCAGGAAGCACCGAAAGGTCCAGTGCGAAAATTGTGAGAAACTGTGCGGGAGGCACTATTGCGCGAAATGTGAATGGCTGCACTCTTTTTCGGAGAACAAATCCGCTCGCTGTTCACGGCAGCACACATACCCAAGCCGTCCTGGCGCCACGTGGCACAATTTACAACAATTTCCTGTGCTTGGCGCAGGAATTTGCATTTGTATCAAAATGGCACAATTGGCACAGGAGTCCAACCCCGAATGTAACAAATCTTATCAAATTTATTGCAGTGCTTGTCAAGTAAAAACAATTTCTTCTTTCCCATGTATTTAGACAGGAGCTAAGGCTTTCTCCAATTAAAGTGTGCACCATAGTCTGCACTTACTGGTGACCCGATTTTCACTGTGGCAATTTATTTATTTGTCTACACTGCAGCACAATGAGCGCCATAGCAGGAGTGGATTAACAGAGGAAAATTATACACAGAAAAGTATGATACAACGATGAAGGTGATGTGCTAGGACAATTCATTCATCGGGATGAGCACAAGCGAATAGACCCAGGTAAGTAATTCCAGTCTTCTATGGAACGAGGGAAATTGATAAAGGGACTCACCAAACGGTTCAAGAAAGTTGGCCACGGTGTCTCCGATGCCACGCAAGATCTCCTGGTACTGCTGCTTCTGGTCTGGCCTGTGGTGAGGTGCCAAGCGACGGGCACTTTGGGCAGGGCAGCCCCTGGCGCCTCCTCCCCCCCTTCGGGGGTAGCCACAGTGGTGCCACAGGCGTTTCCAGCCAGGGAATGCCCACAAGGGACGCTGAAAGATGCATCAATTTGCACTCTACAGAGGTCACCCAGAAGTGTCTTTATTCCACGCATTGCTGCAGACACGTGCAACGACATGAAAATACAGTCAATGAATGGGACAAATCTGCATCCTCCTGCAACAATCTGCAACCTAAACAGAGGTCAAATGTGCTCTGCCAGTTACATGACTGCAAGTTGATCGAGAGCTGTCTTTGTAGGCATTTTCCTTGCTTCGTCATTCCCCTAGTCGGCACAGACAGCGAGGGAGTGGGTGGGCAGGAGGATGTGCCATTCAAAGATGCCTTACGACTGAGCACCAGACATTTATAAAGGAAGAAAAAACAGTTGCCCCTACACAGTGAACATAAGCTTGAAAGCTTTAGCTTGGCTTGTCCTATGTGTTTGGTGTGGTCGGTTATAAATGGATTGACAAATAGTAGCATCCTTTCATTTAAGTTTCGAAATAGTGCCGAATAAAACGATTGCTCTTTCTGCTTGTCTCACAGGCATGCCTAATATTAAAGAGCGCATTGTAACGTACAGTGCAGACCACTTATAACGTAACCACTTTTAGTGCGGGACTGGTTATAGTGTAGGTTTTTTGACCACCGATATATCTCCCATAGAACTCAATGTATAGGCGAAACATTTATTGCATAGGCGCGTGAAGCAGAATACTGGTTATAACGCGGTTCCATTAAGCGCACGACCATGAAATCGGCGCACGGCGCACGGCCTTTTCTCGGAGGCATTGAGCACGGCCCGCACGGCCACTCGGTTGCCAGGCACGCAAATGCAGAGAAGGGGGAGCGTGGGCGTAGTGACCAGCGGTGAAAAGCGAGACAAAAAGGAGGAGAAGGGCGAGAGACTTTAGAGGAAGGAGGGCGAGTATTTTCGTCACTATTGGCCTCGAGCTCCACCACTGGAAGAGCTGGCGCCACCGTCTGCATGACGTGGCATGAGGGACCACGTGGACACAGCGGCTGTGTCGGCTGCTTCGGAGGCGCCGAAGCGAGCTGAAAACTGACGTGGTTAGGTTTTACCGCCTTGGGTGTCTGCTTGACATTTGAAAGCACTATAATAGGTAGTGGCTGCCTTTGGAGGCGTGCAGCATGGTAGGCTACTGCTCAGTGCCGCAGTGCCCGACGTACGCAACAGAGCCCGGTGTCAGCCTTATTCACATGTAGCCGCAGGACAAGGAGCTGCGTGAAGCTTGGCTCGTGAAACTTAGAACCGGCAGACAGCCATTGGCTGCAACTCAGGTATGCAGCAAGTACAGACGCGAGGAAGATTTCTACTACGGCGCCGGGACTGCCATGTTCGGCGAGTAGCAGAAAACGCGCACTGAGACACTTGCCCGCGCCCACTGCCCAGTTAATACCATGACGGTTTGGTCCTTGAACTTGATGCTAGACACTGGCAAGTTCACTAGAACGGGAAAGGAGAGGTAAGACGCACATAAAGAGAAAGGCATGGCATATATGGTCATGTTTCTGTTATGAATTAATGCACTGGATTACAAAAAAGAAGCAGAGGGAAATTCCATGCTGAGAAGACCGATAAACATACAGTGCAACGCAACTTGAGAAATAATATTGACATGTCCAAGAACTTAGAAGACAAAATAGATTGAATCGTCGTGACGGCAAATCACAGTCGCCGTAGGCGTCCAAGTCTCTATAACGAAATTATTTTTGAACAGTTCTGATGGTGTCCACGCAACAATGGTTGCTAGTGAACTGTCAAATGCTGATAGGCTGCGCCCTAAAGCTCGCGGCACGGTGTGAAAATGCGCTCACAGTGAAAGCAAAACATTGTGTGCAGACATGCATGCAGACGCGCAGTCGGTCGCTGCAGACCTGTGCGATCACTGCAGTGAGGCTTCATTCTGTTATCCTCCATTTGGTCATACAGACAACCCCATATAAGAATATATTTAATATGGTTTACTCTCAAAGTTTGCCTACCTTTCATGCATTCGGTAAATAGATAGCGTCTGTGAACGATTCTGTGCTTTCAGTTTACCCAAGATTATTATATCGACAGTCAAAAGCTTCCCTCGTTTTGAGAGTACTTACATAAATGTCCTAAAGGGCTGCCGCGTGATCCCTCATACTACGCAAGGGAGGCGCTTCCGACAGACGGCGACTGTAACTCCTCACCGCCAATAGCAGTGTCCAATCAGGGTGCAAGCTGCGCGGAGTGCGGGGTAGAAGCGAGAGCGGCAACAGCGCACTCTTTTCTTTTTTTTCAGTCTCTTTGCTGCATTTGGTGTGCACACGTCGTGATCTCGTGCCGTCGTAGTTGTCCTCTGTGCGCGTGTGTTGTCTGGCTTTTGTCACCATGGTGCCGGCGGCGTCTTCAAGCGGTGCGAGAAAGAGGCACGCCTTATCACTGGAGACGAAGGAATGCGTTATAAGGACCATAGAAAGTGGGCTGAAGAAGGTGTCGGTGGCGGCCAAATACGGCGTTTCCGACATAACCGTGTCAACTATATACAAGAACAAGGACGAACTGCAGCAACAACTGCAGCAAGATTCGTCTTCCCTGTCACGAAAGAGAATACGTACATCGAAGTACGAAGACGTGGACGCAGCGCTCTTCAGATGGTTCTGTGAAGTTAGGGCTCAGAGCATCCCACTGAGTGGCCCCATGCTCCAACAGAAAGTCAAGTCCCTTGGTGCTCTTTTAGGCCACGACGACTTCAACCCACTTAATGGATGGATCCAGTGATTCAAGGATCACCGTGGCATCAGCTGCAAAGTGGTGTGCGGTGAAAGCGGTGATGTCAACGACGAGTCCATCGAAGTCTGGCTTCACTTAAATTTGGAAACCATGCCGTCCACGTATATGGACAGAGACGTATACAATGCTGACAAAGCTGGCATATTTTATAACCTTCTACCCAACCGCACTCTTGCGCTGAGAGGCGAAGCCTGCTCTGGCTGCAAGGCCTCAACAAAGCATAACTTTGTTGTTCTGCGCTAACATAGATGGAAGGGACAAGCGCCGCCTGTTTGTTATTGGAAAATTAGCAAGGCCGCGTTGCTTTAAAAAGTGAGAGTGCCTGCCAGTGACATACAAATCCAACAAAAAGGTGTGGGTAATGCAAGACATGTTCACAAGCTGGCTTTGCAAGTTCTATGAAGACATGGTGGCAGAGAAGCTACAGACGCATTCTCGACAATAGCACAGCCCACAACATCAAGCCAAAGTTGACTGAAGTCAAGTTAAAGTGTCTGCCGGCCAACACGACTGCAAAATGTCAACTGCTAAACTAGGGTGTCATCGCAACTATAAAGGCAGTTTACAAAAAATGCATCTGCGAAAGAGTTTTGCTGAGCATGCAGCAGCAGCATCAAAGTCAATTTAAGGGGTGCGATTGATATGGTTGCCACTTCGTGGTGGCAGGTAAAAGCCCCTACAATAAGCAAGTGCTTCAACAAAGCAGGCTTCGTGCGCAATGCAGAGGCTCTTGACGCCGATGAGCCGAGCGACAACGTTGCTGATGAGACTGTCAACAACCACGATGTGTGGTCTGGCCTCGTTGAAAGCAAGTTTGTTTCCGGCACAGACACCTTTCAAGAATATGTCGATGCCGGTGAGTCGGAGCTTCCTGTCTGCAAGGAAGCGAGCACGGATAATGCAATCGTCGCACCGGTGTGCGGAGCTTGCAACCGAAGACGAGTCGGACGACGATGTTGACCCGATGCCAGACCCAGATGTCCCGTGCAATGACACTTTGGAATACCTCAGCAAAGTGAAGATGTACTGTGCGGAGAACAGTTTGAGTGAGAAAGCGCTTCAGTGCTCAAGCCTTGTAGAAGACGAAAATGTTTGAAGCGCTGTTAAAAAAAATCTCCAGGCAAAAATAACAGCATTCTTACACTGATGCCGCACTTCTCAGGAGAACTTGGTTTCTGTGCTGTGTTGCGATTGTGTTGCATGTGTGTGTGAGTGAAATATGTAATAAATTGTGTTTCAAAGGTGAGTGGTCCGTCTGGCATAGGCAAAAGCCGAAAAGCATGCTTTGGTTATAACGCGGTACCGCTTAGAGTGCAGATTTTTTACAACTCCCGCAACTTACGCTATAAGCGGTCTACACTGTATTTCAGGCATCCTTATGAAGCGAGTGAAGCGAGTGATGAAAGATGAGACGTGGATCTGAACACACCTTGCGCCTACCCAGCAAGTATTATGTCAGAGCTCTGTGAACCATATACTATTTGAACAGAGATGCACTATTGAACTGGCCAAACCAGCGCTCTTTTAAGTATTTGAAAAGTGCTTCTATTTGGCAAGTGACTAAACATGCCTGGTATCATGTGCCTTGAGACGCACATAAACAGAGTCCACCATACTTGCAGACAGCGGGTAGCATGCATGCTTGTCTCAAAGCAAACATTCGTGCTGCTACTCCCTTCAGCATTTCAGCTGTGCCACACCTACAGAAACATAGGAGGAAGGAAAAACACTAGGATCGAATTATGTGTTGTCGCAACATTGGGCAGAAATACTGCCAGTTCTGTGCAGTACAGAGAAATCCGTCACATCAGCCACTGAGAGCGTGAACTGACTGCACGCTACCTAGGATTTTGGGTGCATGGGGAGGAATTACAAAAATGCATGGCACGTTGCTGGTCAGGCTGTGCACATATATGCCTGGGCAGTAGTGCAATTGGCAGTGGTACATACCACCAAATTCCGAGATTCATTTTGGTGCAGTTTGGTGCAATTTTGCTCGGTTTTCCTCAGCCTGGTGCAGCATATTCTATCTACAGTCGCCGACCGATTTTTCCGGACTCCAAAAGTTCGGACATGCCCGATTATTCGGTCAGCTTCGCGGCACCGCCATTCTCCCCATAGACCATAATGTATAACGATTGCCGAAAATTCGGACACCTTGCAACCTCTCGTCTGATTTTTTGGACACTCCTTGAGCCAACTCGGTCGAGAGCACTATGCACAGACTCTGACCTGGTGCATGGTTCGACTTGCTGAATGCCATTTTTGTTTTGAACGGAGCTTCCTTGCTGCCCCACGAAGTGGCGCTACTGGAAATCCCCGCTCAGCATCATCGTTTCTGCCTGGTTCGATAGAGTGGCTCTGCAGCAGTTCTGGTTTCAGCTTAGTAAGCCATGTCAAGACAATCCAGCAGCTGATTTCGCGCACGACGCTGCGAGCAGGCCACGTTTTTTCGTTTGTGTGACTGGTGTGGGCATGGTGGTGTTTGCTTTGTGTGCTGTGTCGAGGTTTCGGTGATTCAACGCGGCCTACGGAAACATCGCGTCAAGTCTCTAATGGCGCCGACAGTGTTCGCGCAGACTGCGCTGGGGAATGCCGGCAAGCGGGTGCCGGGAGGCCAGGATTTGTCGCCTTCCGATGTGCACGCTACTGACACCAAAAATGTTCTGCCGAGACCTGTGCAGTGCTTCCGGACACAGTCTCATTTGACAGTTTCACAGGTGCTCATGCTGCTGTACTGACATGCGCAGAACTCGATGACGGCGAGATCATTCGTCAGGTTTCTGCTGCACCGCCGGACGATGACTCTTTGAGTCTGAAGATGACGCACCATGTGCTACGCTGCCGTCGCATGCGGAGCGTGTACAAGCAGTGACTGTGCTTTCAGCCGCCTATAGTGACCGCACGACCCTCTCCGAGATTCAGGCTTACCTGATTGCGCATAAACGGAACAGCGTGCAACAACGCATTCACGATTTCTTCAAGCCTACTGGCGAGCCGGAATAAGTGCGTGGAAATAAAGGATTTCATTTTTTTCCCCTTAATCTGCTTTTTTCGGACACCTGTTTATTCGGACATTTTCGCAGTCCCCGTGAGGTCCGAATAAACAATCGGCGACTGTCGCAAGGAAAAAAAGGGGGAGAGAGCTCGCGGTGCGGCCATGGCTGCGCAGGCCAAGCACATACACAATCCGCGCACATACGCAGCTTGCACGCCCCGTTTTTTAGAGGTAATTTGCTGTGTGTGCAAATACTAGGCAAGCCAACATGGCATGGCATCACGCGCTGTATTCCTGCCCATTTAGTGCTGGAGGTTGCATAATCTCAAGTTCCAGAGATGCGTTAAAGTAGGAGGCAGACTAAGCATTTGGTCCCTTCTGCCGGTGCTTTTCATGATGGCATCGTCCCATTGCGGGCGATGCTATCAGCCACAGAGGCGCAGAGGACACAAAAGCACGGCCGGCTTCGCTTCGTACCACCAATGTGAAGATAATGTTGACAAGGCATGAAACTGTATCATTCGTCAGGGCGACTCTCAAATTCAACAAAATTATTATTTTTTTCTCATTCCAATCTGCTTTTTCCAAATGACCGATAATTCAGAGCACTTCGTGGCCCCTTCTGTGTAAGAAAAATTTATCAGTGACTGTACTTATGTGCATAAAAGATCAAATTTCAATGCAACAAAATTTCCATATAACAAAGCAACTTGCCACTAATACTTCGTTAAACTGAGCCTTAACTGTATAAAAACAAGGCTTGATATAATGGTGCCGATAGAACAAGATACTATAGCTGAAGCTATTTCTATTCCCATCACAAGACCAGCAGCACTAAAAGGCGAACTCACAGTCCCAGGGTTGACAAGCTTCAGCATGTCATGCTCCTCGTGCATTTTCCTTCCATGGCATGACCCACAGAGATCATAGTCTTCACACTGCAAGCACTTGTAACGCACTCCACGAATCTCCTGGTCACAAGCATCGCAGAGAACTCCAGCATGAACACCCTGCGCTGGAGCTCGGTGTGATGTGCCAAGGCCAGCCACGGCTGGATTTGGTGTACTGGGACCAGCTACAGCTGGCTTTCTCAGGGCGAGGATGTTCACATAAATTCTCAACAGGCCATCAGTCATGTTCTGCAGAGCTTGTGCCAGTTCTGCATCACTGGACATCACAATGTAGTCTCCCTCAGGATCTGCACACCAATGCAACAAAAGCAGTCATTATGCCTTACAGTAAAAGAACCAATCAGTGTACTGCTAACTAGCATGGCATGCTTCATGCGAAAACATATAGTCAAGCGCCTTTATAAAGAAGCACTTGAGACTTGAAAAATCCTTCGTTATACAGGTCACTTCATTGTAAAGAGCGAACCATACAGCTCGCTATTGAGCGGGCTAAGCGTGTCCAGCAGAAAAGCCTCTCATTTAACACGAGTCCAAGTGATGAAGAGTGAGAGAAGCCACTAGTTTTATTCTGCGCCCTTAGTCCGATGGAATGTGTGACTGCAGCCGACTTTATGGCATTCATGTTCACGGAATGCTAGTGCTGCTTGTCAAAGTCTTCGGTTGTATGACTGAGTGGGCTTCTTTTTTTTTCCCATCGCGGGTGCGGCTGCCACAGTCGCTGTGAAATCCAGACCTTCCGATGTGATCTTTGTTGTTGCATCAGTCAGAGCTCCATGTGCACACTGCAGCTAAAAGGCAGCTGCAGAGGGCCACTGACAGTGCCACTACATCCTTTCATTGTCAAGTAACAAATCGGCCGGCGGTGTCACCCGAATTCTTTCACTATAACTTTTGTGAAGATTGCATTCGGACGATTTAGTGGCATACCCTCTGAAACAGGGCGGTTACAAATAGTCACCTAGCTTGCTTGAGTTACTCAGGTATGCTATAGATGCTTTTCATTCTAGCATTTTTGTATACATCTCCCTAACCTTTTTTTTCTTCCTCAAAGCTTTTCTATCTAGAGGGTTGCAATGTGGGCTTGTTGGTAATGCATCTTCAAGGGAAGTATGGTAGCGCGATTCAAAGACGGGACAAGAGAATACACAAAAGGACACACACAATGATGGAAAGCGCTGTGTGTGTCCCTTTGTGTCTTCTCTTGTCCCGTCTTTGAATCGCGCTACCATACTCCCCTTCTCTATCTACCTTGTACCACTACCTATGCCTGTAATGGATCCGATCGTATCAATCTCTTCCCTACTTCTTTTATTTATTTTTTTTCATTGCAGTACCATAGCACAGTACCTCTTGGGCAAAAAGGCTTTTCCTCTCTATGCCCTTCAAGGGTGCCGTACAGCAAAGGAACCGTATAACACTTGCTGGAACATTGCCCTGGTAGCACAGTCATTGGGAGTCATCCTGCCATATAGTGGCATGTTACAGCATTTTCTAATATGGTTGTGTCGCCCTTGAATTGTGCGAGCCCTTGATCAGGTGCACTGTGAGAATAGGGTGCAACAGCTAATGCCAGGATAGACAAACACCTTCCTGCTACTCTGGGCCTTTCCCTTGCGGCCCTGTCTTGCTCCCATTAGAGACCGAACGAGCATCCGCTTCAGATGCACGAAATGCACACAGGAGAGATAATCGTCCCCTTGAGTGCTTGGACCCCCACTGTGTTCTAGGTGAACCCCAGTGGAACATCGTGCGATAGAGAGCACACTTTGTTGTTGAATTTACTATGGACACGAAAGATAGTTCAGCAGGCACACGTGGAAACCTTTGTTACATAGGTTGCTTCACTGTAGAGGCACATCACGGGAATGTCATTGCTTTCATTAGCATTTCTGAAAAAGTAACTCTGCAATATCATTTTGAGTGTGGCCCCTGATTGAACTGCTGGATGAACGAAACATGGTTCTTGACTCCATTTAGTCTCCCACAGGCTCAATGATTAGAAAGGCTGGTTTGGTGCCGAAACTACTACAGCCCTCAACGCCTGTTGTTTCACAACATACAAAACAGCAGACTGGCAACTGTGTGTGTGAAATAATGATAAAGAGTGAAAAATAATTTATTCAGTGAGCAGCTCCTCTCTTGCATTCAGTTTGCCCTTATCATTAGTGCATACCTTATCCTGTACACTGTGATAGCAGCAATGAAAGAGCAAGTGCACAGCTTGCCACAAACATATCAAAAGTAGTCAATTGCATTCAGTGTGCACTATTGTGCCATAAAAGCATGGAGTTGAAACTACGCCTTTTACCTCGGACATGGGGGAAACAGAAATCTTGGGCAGCTTTTTTTTTGTAGACCTAGCCTTCAGAAGTTGAGCCAACAAATTTAACCCTTTGATGAGGTTTGAAAGAATTTGCCTTTTCAAACAAAAACTGCTACCTAGCACTACTGAAGAGGTGTTGCTATTTCCCAAAAGCTTTTTTAATGCACTGTCGCCCATCGGCGACTCCAGCAATGATTTCTCACTTCAGGCAACAGCAAATACCACAATGGTGGCCTATTCATATTTACCAAACTTCAGTGGCACTTTGCTCGTGCCTACACTTTCACTGTAGCCTTGCATGCTGGTTATTTCAAATATAAAAATAAGTTTTGTAAATTTTATTATATTTGCAAAGAAATTCTCATTACAGAAAACCTATATTGACTGATCAATTTACAACTTTACTGCCCCACCATGGTAGTCCAGTGGCTATGTCACTGCACTGCTGAGCTCAAGGTTGCAGGTTCGATCCTGCTTGCAGTGGCCACCTTTCGATGAAGGAAATCTTGTGCAATTGGGTGCATGTTAAAAAATCCTAGCAAGTCAAAATTAATCTGGAATCTCCCCCCCCCCCAACCACAGTGTGCCTCATAATATGATTGTGGTTTTAGTATGTAATACCCCAGAATTTAGTTATTCTTTTACAAACATACTGCACTTGTGAAGAGAGTTTGTCCACACACCCTTCCATCTAAGGATGAAATCCATGTTAGCCAATGCTGGAAAGGCTGCCCGGATTCTATCGTGGAGGGTTTTAAAGTTCCGTAGGTCCTCAGTGACAAATCGACGGATCTCTTCATCTCCCAGGTAAGCCTTGACCGTCACCTTCACGGGGTCCATCTGCAGAACATGCATGCATGCGATTACTGGGTGCTTGGCTGAAGTGCCAATCAGCTTTTACCTTACAGCAAGTACACAACGAATTGCCCTTACAATAAAAAAGCAGAGATCAAACCTTCGTGTGCAAACCCAGCTTTTCAGAATCACTTTTTTCAACACCTATTCTTAGCCATAAAAACTAGCTTTACACAAGTGGATAACAAGGAAGCTGAACACCTGCCCATAAAGGTAATCGAATTGTGGTAATTAAAGCTGTGTTTCATCCCCACCCCACGGAGACACTTCATCTATGGAACATCCAAATCACATCCCAAAAGCCATGTCTGGCTTCAGAGATACCTTGTTAATGATGTTCCATGGTTACCGTAGAGCTATTTCTAGTTGATGTCAATCAACAACAGCCTTCCTGGGTGAGTTGTAGGTGATGATGGGGAATATGAACCACATAAATTATTGCGGAGTTGAGCTTTACACTCTGGGGGCATCTCAGCAGTTCTTTGCACCCATTGAGCGTCCCTAACTTCCAGAAATTGAGCTTCCTGTTCTTTAAGAGCTTCAACAGCTTCCTTCACCGCATAAGGCGTCTGCCAGCCTCTGCAAGTTTCTTCCGCTCTTCAAAATTCTCCTTTGGATAGTCATTTCTCCATATGCTGAAGGCAGAGTCAATGTACAAGGCACTCTATTGCATCACGCTCCGCATGAAGAGAGTAGAAGGAGCATCAGGTTTTAGACTATACTACCTTTTGGATTGACCCAAATTTTTAGACTGCACTATCTCCGGTATTAGCCCACACAAAAAGGCCAGAAACCCACAAACCTGAGATGGAAAAATGGGGATAACTCACTGAAGAAACAGATAATGTACTGCCCAGAAACTTGGGCTTTCATTTTCCACATTGGCAATCAAAAGACATCTTTACACATTGGTGATGAACGCAACTCGTCTTGGAAGATTTGTCTGCAATGTCACCTATACAATATTGCAATGCTTATCTCACTTTTGATCACCCTGCACAAAAGGCCCTAACTGTCATAGGACTGATTATACATTAAGTGAACCATACCCTCCTATGCAACCAATGCAGGCCTAATTGATGCTTTCACACCATTTTCAATGGAGTGTATATCTATCTATAGGTAGTCATATGCAGCTGTCTGGATTACTTGCCTGCTACACATTTTTGTACCATACTATGGTTTCTGTAAACAGTATCATCCCAAGAAAGGCTGTACCAAACTTCTGTTACCAGTTTGTTGCATCCTCTTTAGCACTGGAGGGCCTAAGTCCACCAAGCTTACTTAAGGGCACAGCAACCAATTGCTGCATGAAATAGCCTTCAGCTGCCTTTAACACTCACTGATGCTGCTCAGAATCCTGTACGAAAAATTGCCGTCACCATTCCTCACAAGTCAAACTTGCACACATGCAGCAAGTGGGCATCATGCTAACCACACTGATGCGCAAAATAAGGGTCATGTACAGAGCAGAAAAACATGTACGTACAGTCGTGTGCAATATGAGCTGCAACACAGTGCTTGTTGTAGGGGCCTGAAGACTGCATGCTGGCGCAGACATACTAAAAATGGGAGAACTAAACACCATTCCGATTGCTGATATTTATGAAACCAATTTTTTGTATGTTCGTGCCCCTGTGTAGTCTTGGGGCACCTTCAACCTCAGTCACCGTATTGCAGCTCATATTGCATGCGACTGTACACTGTCACAGTTTATAGTGCAACTAAGTTATCACTATCCTGGTAGAACAGCAAGTATACTATTGCTAGCAACACACAGAAGAGAAAAAATTGATCATCACAACATAAGAGACAGTGAAGAGCGCACTGACTTGGAGCACACAGATGTCTGCATTCATGCATTTGCCCTGATGAAACTTCTATCAGCGCACGCAAGCTGTATGCGACTGCACCTTTATTACTGTTGGGTACTGGGCTGGCATTAAGACAAACAGGATTCAAGACCTGGCCTCCCTCTAAAAGGTCATGCTGCCTTGAAGGGAACTGCATGCAACCCAAGTGCATTTTCTTTCTGCAAGTATATTTTGTGCAGAACCTTGCTTTGAGCTAGTTGGTGGATCAGACTCAAAGAAATTTATTCTCCCTTCTTGATAAGGAACTGCTTTTTCTGGGTAACGCTCTGAACATATCATTTTATTAGTATGTGCAGCTGATCGCAGAGCATTCATTCTTAGTTCTGTTTGTAACATGTTCAATGTGATCACGAGACTTGGCGGTGCTTAAAAGGAGATTCCTCATTCCAAATAAAAACAGCTGGAAGTTGGCACCTGTCTGGTCATAAGTCCTCATCTAGTTTGTGCCGTAAATTTCTTTGAATATATTCTGTGGCACTTCTGTAGTTTACTTCCAACCTCTTTTTATGTCCCAGTCAGACGAGCAAATCTACCAATCTACCTTGCCAAAGTGACAGAGACTTCGTCTGTGTCACTTCATGCTACAAACCAAGAATATGTTACGTTACCAACCCCCCCCCCCCTCCCATATTGTCCATCCTTTTGCATAAACCTTGCGCTTGCACAGACACAGCAAACGCGCATAAGCAGGGTTTGAACGGCACTTGCACCTGTGCGCTGTGTCATTTGCTACGCTGCTACTTCACACCTGTACAACTGCACCAAGACAGCGCCGACAGTAGAGAGGGTGCAGCAATATCACGAACCAACCTTCTACCTTTTGAAACGAACAGCATAGTCAAGAGGGCACCACTGCTGCACTGCTCAAAACAATTGGCAGGCTACAGCACCTGATGAACTGGTTCAGGTGGTGCAGGCATCGAACAGGTACAAACCTTACAAGCTCATTCGCAAAACGAACACGGCAAGGCCATAGACCACGACGTCGACGGCAGGCTCGTCGAGCATTGCGAAACACGTGACTGGCTTACACAGCTGCGCAGCACCTTGACTGCGTGGGATTTAGAGCCGGCACGCTTGCCGACATGCAGCTTACGCCACTGTTGTTTCTGCAGGTTAGTACTGTTCACCTAATTGAAACTTCTAAAGCAGTCATGGCGTTGCCGGCTCTTCCCACGCGGGCGAGTGTTGCATGTACAGCGCGAGTACAGTGCACTGGACGTGATAGACGTTTTCGTTTAGTTGTGAACAGAGTTTTATGGCTCGTTTTGCTCTTGCTTCTTTCCGGCGACATTGAACTCAACCCTGGGCCTTTTGATAAAGGCGAAATGGATTTCTTGAAGAAACTACAGGATACTATTATGAATAAGTTAGAAAACATTGATGCCAGGATAACTAGTCATGATGCCAAAATGGCTGAAATGGACAGCAAGCTTGACAAAACCCAAGACCAGATAGGAAACGTTATGAAGCTAGTACAACAACAAGCAACTGTAATTATGGATCTAAGTCATCAAGTAAGAATTCTGCAAAAGAAAAATGTAGACCTCGAAAACAGAAGCCGTAGATCGAACCTCGTGTTTTACGGGATAGATGACAATGATTGGTCCGAAACGTGGGAACAATCTGAAGCCTTGGTTAAGGGTATCTGCGCTACAAATTTGGGAATCGAACTGCAGTCGGTTCAAAGGGTACATCAGGTTGGTCGCTTTTATGAACACAAGAAAAGACCCATAATTGTAAATTTTTCACCCAATAAAGAAAAAATAGCAGTTTTGAAGAATGCAAGCAAGTTCAAGGGCTCCTCTTACAGTGTAGAACAGGACTTTTCATTTGAAACTCGAGCAGTGCGAAAGAAACTATGGGAATATGGCAAAGTAAAGAAGGCGGATAAGAAAAACCAGGTTAAGTTAAGGACGATAAACTGATCATAAATGACAGAGCATTTACATGGAACGATGAGAAGGAAGAAGTTATTGCCCTGTCAAAACGGTGACGTACAAATGATATTTGCTCTATTTATCGTGATTTAGTTATTGAGGTGGTAAATTGCCGTAGCATAGTCAACAAGATAGATGAGTTTGCCGGATTGGTTGAGTCATTAAAGGCAGATATAGTGTTTGGTACTGAATCCTGGCTAAACCCATCCATTACTGATAGCGAGGTGTTCCCCTGCAACTATACTGCTTATCGCAACGACAGACCGGGTCATGGCGGTGGTGTTTTTATATTAGTTCATTCATCCCTTTCGTCTTTGATGTTGAACATCGGTCATTACTCGGTCGAGTCGGTTTGGTGCACAGTTACACTGGCTAATAATCTTTCTTTTGTCACTGGAGCGTTTTATCGATCACCAAGCACGGATTTCAGTGTTTTGAAAATGCTGTACGATATCGTTTCAGAGGTATCTGGCCAAATAACACTGCTTGCGGGTGATTTTAACTTGCCCGACTTAAAGTGGGAAAACGGTACATGAGAGTTAATGAATGCAAACCGTACTAATCTAGAAATGAGGAACCTGGTTGATAGCTTTGGCTTTTTTCAGTATGTCCTCGAACCCACACGAATTAATAGTACCCTAGATCTTCTCCTTTGTAATTCGCCAAATTTAGTTGGTGCTGTTGATATCATTCCAGGTATCAGTGATCATCGGGTTGTGGCTGCAGAGATCAAAACGAAAGTATAGCACATAAAAAAGTGCATCAGCAGAAGAGTTTTCTTCTTTGAAAAGGGCGATTATTCATCAATTTCTGATAAACTTCTTGATTTTCTTCCTGTTTTTGAATGCTTTGCGGAGGAACATGAAGTAGAATGTTTATGGAGCACATTTAAACAAAAGCTGTTTGACCTTACAGAGAAGTTCGTACCAAGTATTGAATCGGCTAGACTCCAAAAGCGTAAAAAACCATGGATCACCTTTTGTGTATTGAGGTTAATTAAAATACGAAGGCATGTGTTTCAAAGATATAAAAGAACAGAAACACGCGCATTTTAAAAGGTTACAAGAATTAACACGCAAATACAAAGACCTGTCGAAAAAAGCAAAAGAACAGTATCTTAAACAATTAAATGACAAAATGAAAACAAATCCTAAAGCGTTCTGGCAATATTTGAAGGGATGTGGGTCTAATCCTGTTGAAATAAATGAAATTATTTACAATGATCGCATTCTTTCTGACGATGCAGAAAAAGCGAAATGCCTAAACAGATATTTCCAATCAGTCTTTCTTTCTCAATTTGCATGCAGCCCAAAATCATCCAATAGCAACGTTCCTCTCATGAAACCAATCGAACTCAGTGTTAGCGGCATTGAATCTCTGCTAAAAAACCTTGATGAAAGTAAGGCTATCGGTCCTCACAGTATCTCTCCGAGAATTTCGAAACAGTGTTCTCACGCCATCTTGCTTTACCTTTATTTAATATTTCACAAGTCATTAACGACTGGTCAGATCCCACAGGACTGGAAAATTGCAAATGTAGTCCCTATTCACAAAGCGGGCTCTAAAAAAGAAGTTACTCATTATAGGCCTATCTCACTTCGATTTCGTGCAAGATCATGGAACACATAATATATAAGGCTATCATGGAACATCTAACGGACAACACATTGCTTACAAACAGACAACACGGATTTTCGCAAGGGGTTGTCATGTGCGACACAACTGACTGAATTTTATGATGACCTGGCGTCTGTAGTTGATATGGGTGGACAAATAGACTGCATATTTCTGGACTTCCGCAAAGCATTTGATACTGTTTGCCATTCTTTACTACTTCATAAACTTCGAATGTTAAGTATAGATTCTACTGTTTTTAGCTGGATAAAGAAATATTTGTCAAATCGCTGTCAACGTGTGGTCCTAAATGGTACTAATTCAGATTATCTTGAAGTCACATCAGGCGTCCCGCAAGGATCTGTTCTGGGGCCTCTTCTTTTTCTTATATATATTAATGATATTAACTTAGGTATTGACTCTAACATGCGGCTCTTCGCAGATTGTGTATAGAAAAATCGATAATGAAGATGATGTTCTCAAACTGCAGGCCGACCTAGATCGTATTTGCGAATGGTGCTCAAAGTGGAAAATGAATATGAATACCGGAAAGTGCGTCCATGTGCGGTTTACTAAGAAGAAAAAAGTAATTGATGCCAGCTACAGTCTAATGAATAATATATTAAGTAATAAGTCCAAGACTAAATATTTGGGTGTGATGCTGTCGGGCGACTGCTCTTGGCGGGCACACGTGGACTATGTAGTTGGCAAAGCGGCAGTTGCTTTGAATTACATTCAAAGAAATTTAAAATGCGCAAATTCTAACCTTAGAAGCACGGCGTACCTAACTTGTATACGACCTATTTTGGAATATGCTTGTACCCTATGGGACCCGTCACAGATATGTCTTATAAACAAACTAGAAAAAATACAAAATAGAGCAGCCAGGTTCGTCTCGGGTAGGTACGGGAGGAAGTACAGTTGCACAGCAATGAAAACAGAGCTCAACTGGGAGTCCCTGTCGTCCCGCCGAAAGAAGCTGCGGCTAAAGCTTCTGTATGAAATCTATCACAACAAAACTGGAATTGATAGGGAAATGTACATAAAACCACCAAACTATATATCAGCATGCACTGACCACCAGTGCAAAATTAGAGAATACCGGGCTAGGACGGGCCTGTATGCCAATTCTTTTTTTGTAAAAACTATCGCGCAGTGGAATAGACTGTCATGTGAACAGGTGTGCAGCGAGAATCAAGATGTATTCTTTTCATGCTTGTAACCCCCCTGCTGTAACGCTTTCGGGCTAAGCGGGGATATGTCTGAATAAAGAATGAATAAAGAATAAAACAGGTTCTAGCAGGCACCCCCCCCCCCCCCCCCAGAGTAAACATGTCCCTCAAATACAAAGCAGAGATTTGTTGATAGCATCAAGATATTAATAGTGCCATTAACAGTGTGCCAGAGCATGACCGTTACAAAATAAGAAAACATGTGTCATAAGCGCACACGCCAGGGGCTGCATTGTAATAAAATTTATTTTCTCTCTCCATTTGCATGTCTAGCTGTTTCCGTGGGTTGTATGAGCAGTTAACACACTACCAAAACTTTTTCGTTTAGGTGTCCCAGGAAGTGCTGATGTGGTTCCATATGGTTGTGCAAGCTGTGGTGTTTTGGCTGCGATGTACTTTCGTAGGCAATATGAGTGGGAACACAGGGGCTGTGGGACTGTGTGTAATCCTGTGGGACTCCTACGTTAATTAGCTTGGATGATGAGAGATGGCCGTTAACCTGCACCATTTGAGACCGGTTACACAAGTAGTCTCCAAGATTAGTGGAGGATCAGATATACCAAATGATTCGAGTTTAACAAGTAGTATGCAATACTTTATCATGTCGAATGCCTTTGTCAGATCATTGAATACAGAACCCACAATTAGAGCTCTGTCAATAGTCGTGCACGTTTGTTTTCTCCAGTGAAACCTGGCGACCGCCTTTCTGGCTGATGCAACATGAAAGGAATACCATGCAACCCACCAGGCACAGTGCTGGTGCTTTTCTGGACTTCTTATCATCGTGTGTTTCGAAATACTAAAAACATATGCGTGCTTACTGAACGGAACGAGTAGAAAGTGTGTGTTTTATGCAACCAAAAGGCTGAGCAGATGATCAGGAAAACTGCATGATCTGTGGTTGGAAAAGTGCAAGCTTAGACGCTGTTATTGATGTATCCTAACAGTTTGTGGTGTTTATTTTTTGTGAATTATATTAATTTCAATTGTTTTGAGAGCATCTTAGTTTATGAATGCAGAAATTTTTGCACATGTTTAAAGGGACACTAAAGCAAAACAATAAATCAGTTTAAACTGATAAAGCATTGTTTGAGAACTCTGCAGGCAGTCATTTCAAAATAATAGTTTGAATATTAGATGAGAAAAATGAAGGTGAAAGTATCAGTATTTGAATTTCACGCCGAAACCCGGACACCGTTACGTCAGTGTGACATCAGGGTTTCCAAGGTATGTTTTCGTATTTGGGCCACATTGGCTCAGTAAAGTTGCCCCAAACTTGCTATGTTTAATATTTGTTTTCTTTAGAACACAACGCAGTCAATCTGTACCGCTAAATAAGTAAGTGGGTCCTAGAAGACGCTATCAAAATCCATGACGTCACAGCGACCTAGCGTGGGAACTTCAAAGAGGCATCGCCACATGTATTTCACTTTTGCACTTTTTCTTGCTTACTAAGTGTAATGAATGAATGTGTGGTTTTCATTGGCGCAAGGGCCAAGTATGGCCAAAGAGCGCCATGCAAGTGTTAGTGATTTTGCACTGGAGTGATGGGCTCTACGAAGATGTGATGTGGCTGTAAAGGGGCCTAAAATATAGTCACTGTAAAGTGCGTAAAATGTATGTGTAATAAAATTATGGTGATGACAAATGACGTGTACTATGAGCATTAAGGTGCATTGCAAAATAATGATACGATATAAAAAATGCATAAATTTCTAAAGTTCACTAGAGCACCATGGCCTCGTTAGAGCTCTTGCGACACAAGGGCCTGGAGGCATGTGCTATATAAAACAACTATCACAGCGGCATCCTCTGGAAAGAGGATGTGCTACGAATTTATTGGGCTCATAACATGTAGGACAACCTCATTTAAAAAATTGAGGACTACTTTGGTGTTGAAAAATGGTTCCATACCAAGGAACATAGCTGGGTGAAGAGGTATGCAATAACGATATGCAAGGGAAAAATGTTTCTTTCAGATTCGGCTTTGCGACACTCCAAGAGGACGTGGAGGACGGTCAGCCTCTCACCACATCAACCACAGGTTGGCGGTTCATTTCCAGTATGCAGAAAATTGTGTGTACCAAATGTGTGCCCTATTCCGAGGCGGCAGAATAGGACATCTGTTCGCCACGAGTTTGTTGGGGAGGGCCAAAAACCTAACTGCGGTTTTATAACGTGCAGTTTATTGTTTATTTCTGCGTTCCACATGCGTTGCCAGTGTTGTCGTAGTTTCTTATGCAAGAAAGGCTTCAGATCTGCGACAGGGACAGCAGCTGTAGGAAAAGGGTTTAGTGGTGCGAGTGATGTGGTCATTTTATCAGCCAGTACATTACCCTCGATACCTCTATGGCCAGGTACCCAGCATATTACTACGTGTATATGTGACATGTAAATACTGCATAAGAGGGAGTAAAGTTCAATAAAAACAGGATTTTTAAGCTTTTGTAATGAAATTAACGCTTTTACGAGACTTAGCAAGTCTGTGTACACAATTGCTCTGTCGAGTTTTAATTTCTGTATATGTCTTACTGCAGACAGTACTGCATAGGCTTCTGCAGTGAAGATACTTGTTTGCGGGTTCAATAAGTCAGATTTAGAAAGAGAGGGACCAACAGCAGCATAAGATACACCAGCATGTGATTTTGACGCGTCTGCGTAGAATTCGGAGCAGCTGTACTTCGATTGAAGTTCACGGAAATGCATAGTGATTTCGATGTCAGGTGCATGTTTTGCCACTCCCAGAGCGGTAATAGCTTAGTTGGAGCCCTTAGTCGATGTTGGAGAACAGGGACATCCATTTCTGTGCTAAATTCTCTTGCACGCAGTGAGAAAGGAAGCCTCATGGAGGGTTTATTATGAAAAAGTGTTTGACACGTCAAGTTTAACAGTCTTGAAACACGGATGTTCTTTATTGGAGCGCACATTGAGAAAATAGGTAAAGCTGATGTACGTTCTCTGAAAATGTAGTGACCACTCGTCTGACTCTGCATATAGACTTTCCACCGGGCTTGTTCTAAATGCGCCAGTGGCCAGGCGGATACCCAGATGATGAACGGGGTCTAACATTTTTAGCGCACTCTGTGCAGCAGAGTGATATACTACGGCACCATAATCTAACCGGGATCTAACTAGGCTCCTGTAAAGATTCAACAGGCACCTCCTGTCGCTACCCCATGTAGTGTGGGATAGAACGTTGAGTAAGTTCATGGTTTTTAGACATTTCGCTTTAAGACATTTTATGTGTGAAATGAATGTAAGCTTGGAGTCAAGGATAACACCTAGAAATTTGTGCTCTTTGTTAACAGGAATTTGTTGTCCACCCAGTTCTACACAGAGATCAGGTACCAGGCCTCTCTTTCTTGTGAAGAGAACACAAGAACTTTTGTGCGGGTTGATTTTAAATCCATTTTGGTCTGCCCACTTGGACACCTTGTTTAAGCCCTGCTGTACCTGTCTTTCACACACTGCAAGGTTGCAGGATTTGAAACCTATCTGTATATCGTCTACATAGACGGAATAAAAAATGGCTGGGGGCAGTGAAGAACGAAAAGTATTCATCTTAACGAGAGTGCAGCTCAGCACGCCTCCCTGGGGTACACCAGTTTCTTGCGTAAAAGGACGTGACAGTGCATTACCGACTTTTACTCGGAAGGTACGATTTGACAAATAGCTTTCAATTGTGTTCAGCATATTTCCACGGATGCCAATTTCCGACAGGTCTCGCAAGATCCCGTAACGCCATGCCGTGTCATACGCTTTCTCCATGTCGAGGAATATCGATAGGAAAAACTGTTTATGAACAAATGCATCGCGGATATTTCCTTCAATGCGCACAAGATGATCGGTTGTCGACCGCCCTTCTCTGAAGCCACACTGGTAAGGATCGAGCCTATTGTTGAGCTCAAGGAAATGTATAAGTCTGCGATTTATCATTTTTTCAAAAAGCTTACACAGACAATTTGTTAGAGATATCGGACGGTAACTTGCCGCCAAGGAAGGGTCTTTTCCCAGCTTCAGAACGGGAACTAAGATCGCTTTCTTCCATGTGGATGGGAGGTATCCCGCAGCCCAAATTGTGTTAAAAAGTGCGAGTAGTGTGATTTGTGTGTCAGTGTGTAAGTTTCTGATCATGTCAGACATGACCCTGTCAGGTCCCGGCGCAGAGCTTTTGCATGTGTTCAAGCCAGCTCTCAACTCGGCAATACTAAAAGGCCGGTTATATGGTTCATTCTGTCTGCATTTTCTTGTGGTTGGCTTACGTTCCTCTATTTCTCTATGTTTAAGGAAGGATTGGGAATAATGATGAGCTCGACACACGCTCAAAGTGCTCCCCTTGGGTGTCTGCCTGCTCTTCTAAGGTATTTACTTGATCGTTCACCAAAGGCAACGGATTTATTTGCTGCCCTTTTAGCTTCCTTATGCCATTCCAAACTTTCGCCTCCTGCGTGTAAGAACTGACACCTGAGAGGAACCTCACATAGCTTTCGCTCTTCGCCTGACGCTTTATGTGCCTTCCCTGTGACCTTATGTTTAAATTCAATAAGATTTTCTGCATTCGGCGACCTACGCAATATTCCCCATGCCTTATTCTGCCTCTTTCTGGCACTTCTACATTCATCATTCCACCAGGGAACACGTCTTTTAGGTGAACCACCATTTGTTTGTGGAATAAACTTTTCTGCAGCATCAATAATAAAAGCGGTAAAATATGCAAAAGCTTCATCTATACTAAAATTGTTTATAAAATCGAGTGGTAGATGAGTAGATTCTTTGAAATGCTCCCAGTCAGCCGATGCTGATTTCTAAATGGGAAACAGGAGAGTGTTGTCATGCTGCGTTAGTGATTTTAAAGTTATAGGGAAGTGGTCACTTCCAAAAGGATTCTTGATCACATTCCATTCAAGATGAGGCAGAAGGGAAGCAGAGCCTATTGCTAGGTCTATGGATGAATATGAATTGTGTTGAAGGCTGTAATATGTTGGTTCCTTCTTATTAAATAGGCAGGCACTAGAGGTCAGAATAAAATTTTCAATAAGTTGGCCTCTTGCGTCGCAATGCGCGTCTCCCCACAACGTGTTGTGGGCGTTAAAATCACCCACAAGTACGTAGGGTTCCGGGAGCTGATTTATCAAGTTAGAGAGATCGGTTTTTTTGGAGGCAATAGCTTAGAGGTATATAAATGGAACAGACGGTTACCAATTTATTGAAAATAATCCCTCTAATTGACACTGCCTCGAGGGGCGTCTGTAAGGCTACCTGGCGACAAGCTACGGACTTGCCTGCAAGGATTGCTACACCGCCGGACGAGGTGTTAGCCTCATCATGGTCCTTGCAGAAAATGGTGTACTGTCGGAGGAAGTTTGTGTGTTTTGATTTTAAGTGTGTTTCCTGTAAACAGCACTTTTGGATTGTGTTTGCGGATGAGTTCTTGTGCGTCATCAAGGTTTTTAAGAAGACCTCTGACGTTCCATTGAATAATTTGTGGGTCCATATTTAGAGTAAATTGGTGCTGTGTGTACGGAAACAGAAGTGATGCCTTAGTTTACAGAGCTCTTTCCAGGCCCTGTAACGGGGATGTGGCCCTTTTTGGAGCGTTCGAGAGAACCTCACCGCCCCTTTGGCGCTTGGTGCGCATTGAGGATAGGTGTAGTGTCCATTGCCTCTTGTGAGGCGCCGGACACGTGCTCTTGCGAGCAAGAAGTTACCAGGGAGGATCCTGCCTCGGAGGGCAAGACCCCTGCACCCACCAGCCCGGAGGTCGATGGGGCTCCCCGAGGGATTTAGCTGCTCCAGCCATTGCCAGCGCTGGAAGGGGCCGGGGAGGTTGGGGCAGCCTCGGCTGCACCCACCTTCGGGGTCGAAGGTCCCTTCTGCTTGGTTGGCGGAGCAGCGCTAGCTGCAACCACCGTGGGGGCAGACGGCGTAACTGCCGACTCACTGCTTGTGGGTCGGACAGCAGCCGGAGGTCGTTGTGACACTGCCCCCTGACGCGTCACATCGCCAAAGGTTTTCTTGGGCAGGTATGAAACCCGCCTGCGTGCCTTCTTGAAACTTATGTTTTCCTTGACTTTGATTGTAACAATTTCCTTTTCTTTTTTCCAGGATGGGCACGACCTAGAGTACGCGGCGTGCTCCCCATCACAATTTACACAGTGGAGAGCGTTTGCACAAGCTTCTGTGGTGTGTTCGTGGGCACTGCATTTCGCACATGTTTGGCGGCCCCGGCAGCTCTGCGAACTGTGACCGAAGCGCTGGCATTTGAAACATTTGAGTGGATTGGGCACATAAGGCCTGACATGGAGCTTTATGTAGCCGGCCTAGATTGATTCGGGCACGACACTTGAATTGAAGGTGAGAATTAGGTGTTTGGTCGCAATTTCTTTACCATCGCGCCTTATCTTTATTCTTTTCACATTAACAACATTTTGCTCATTGAAGCCCTCTAGGAGCTCTGCCTCTGTCAGCTGAAGCAGGTCATCATCCGAGACAATGCCGCGTGTAGTGTTAATAGTGCAGTGCGGAGTCACTGTCATTTGAAAGTCCCCAAAAGACACTAGATTGTGTAACTTTTCGTATTGTTTCGGATCACGGAGCTCGAAAAGGAGATCTCCACTTGCCATCCTTGATGCCTTATAACCTGGACCAAGAGCCTCAGTTAAAGACTTCGAAACTAGAAATGGGGAGATTGTGTGTACTTGAATGAATGACGTGAAATCGTGGGAAGTTGGGTCTTTGTCGTCCAAAAAACTGAAATACATCTTCGGTGCGCCCTCTTTTCTGAGGGCGATCTGGGAGGGGAGGGAAGGAACTAGCCATAGAATAATGTAATTTTCGGCAATAATGCCAGCCACCCACCGTGGAGCCCTACAAAGGGACGTTACAGGGACTAAAAACAGGTCCTGTAAAAACAGGTCCTGTAAAAACAGGTCCTGCAAATGTCAGCTGTACGTTATGACTATAACCAAATATGAGATAACCTAGGTTGGTTATTCACACAAGGTTAACCCTTGCTGCCTGGAAAAATTGGAAGTAAACGAAATCTAGGAGAAGACAGGATAGATGAAAAGTAAGGGAAAGACGAAGATTGGATGGAGAGAGAGAGAGAAGCAGGAAAAGGCAACTACCGATTTCCCCCGGGTGGGTCAGTCCGGGGGTGCCGTCTATGTGAAGCAGAGGCCAAAGAGGTGTGTTGCCTCCGCCGAGGGGCCTTAAAGGTTCGAACACACGGCATAGGCTCAACCCCCAGGATCCCCCTTTCCCCGGACACGGCTAAGCCGCGCACGGCTACACGCGGGAGGGGTTAACCCCCATGTGCTCGGGTACGTGGTGTCGCAACACACCAAACGCCTGCTGACGCAGACGCCCCTGCGGGGAACGCTTACTAAGTGTCTTATTGTGGTAAGATTGAAGTTTTTGGTGCTGTAGAAGGGTAATTTAATGATGCAGAAGAAATCATTTTTCTTTTTAGAGTCCCTTTAAATTTCACGCACAAGGCACACTGGTCGATCGCAGCGCCCCACTGGTGGCGTCATCACAGAAGCGTCCCCGGTTCTCCCATTGTTTTGCTGTATGAACGACACACTGCCCCATTCCGGTACACCATAATGAAATGTAAAAAATTGGAGGACGCTTAAGCTTCGCCTTCAAGAGTGGAACGCGACAGCGTTCCCGTCGACCCGCCAAGGGGTATTGGGCTACGGCGCAGCGACAACGCGCCCCGCATCGGACGCGGTGAGCGTCAAGAAACGCAGTGTTCGGCGCGACAACGAAATGTGCGCCTCAGCAAGCGACGCACGCCTGAGCCTTCTAAGGTAACACCGCGTTCACTAGAGGCGCTTTTGTACCGCTTTGAAGCATCGAACTCGTGGCTCAGTGGTAACGTCTCCGTCTCACACTCCGGAGACCCTGGTTCGATTCCCACCCAGCCCATCTTGGAAGTTGCTTTTTATTTATGAAGTGCCTGCCGTGATTTATCGCTCACGGCCAACGCCGCGGACGCCGACACCGACGCCGACGACACCGGCTTTTCTGCGACACGAGTTCCTTAACGCTATCGCGTTAAAAGCATCAGCAGGCCGCTAAAGTTGGATGACACACGACAAGATTTGCACATACTTTGGAACAGTTTGTCATCTGTTTTTGCTTGTCTTCGCATGGTTATGTACTGTAGATGAGTAAGCGTCATTGGAAGACGTATTATGAGTGCGTGAAAATCTTTTATGAAGTTTTTACTCCACGAATGCTTTGTGTAGCCATATCCACGTTTTAGACGAAGCCTCTTACAACACCAGCCAACACAATGGGTGAATTGATGGTTGTTATAGAGCATCCCTTTTTGAACATAACGGTCGGTGCCACCAAGCTCTTGCTATTATACTGCCTAATGTCCTAACCATGTAAAAAAAGAAAAAAAAAGGATAAAATGCATGAATTCCCATAACCAGATTTTCTGACCCCTTATTGTCAACTTTGTTTTTGTACATGTCAGTACTTTTGTCATTTCCACACTTTTCTTCCCCCTCTCTTCCCCCTCGACAGCACAGCGCCCCTTAGTAAACTCCCATAGATGGTGGCACCAGACTTCTCTCTAGGTGTTATAGTGAAGAACTATGCCTCAAGCTGCGCTGTCAAAAAAAAAGAAAAAAAGCATGACTGAAAAAGAGAAATGACTTCCAGTAAGTTACTGTGCATGTAACTATGGTAGCTAGAATTCATAACGTAACGGCCTTATCGGCTATAGGTGGCCAGTGAAATGTCGTAAGCTTATTGCCATTATGTAAGCAGTTTTCGACTAACGCAGGCGCATTGGGAGCGTCAACAGTTAGCAAAAGAGCGGCCTCCTCTCCCCTCTGTTTTCGACAGCGCCGTCCGCGTATCTCGGTTTCCAGGCTATTTGCTACACGTTCACGTGTTCCCGCTGATACACGATAGTACAGCCGCTTGATCCCCAAAACAGCTATGCCCGAAATCGTGCCATTTGAGCAAGCGACGCACAGTGATGGTGATTACGACTACACCCTTCGAAATGGGTAAGTCGTGAAGTGCATGCGTGGCCAAGCCAAATAAAGAAGGAAAAGAAGGCAGAAAAAAAGAACTTTGTCCACTGTAACCAATATCGATCTAAATGATCACTGCCGGCGCAACGCCACCAATGTTCTAGGCGGTGTTTCGTCATCTCGATTGACGGTAGTCTGAGCAGTGCAATATGTTTGAGGGGCGGGCAGACATCAGCGCGGGCGGGAGCGCTGCACATGCTTGTGTATCACCATTGCTTCGACAGCTCTCCGGCCACTCAATCAGCCCGATGCAGAGGAAAATACGTAGCACCTTGTGCTGGACTGCCCGAAGTTGCTACCTCACCCAAGAGAGGCTCCTACAGGCTCTCGTATTTGTGCCCATTGAAGCAGGGCGCGGAGATGCGGTCACTTCTGTCACCAAGGCTCAGCTTCAGATGTGGTGGAAATTGGTCAGCCAGTGACAGTTGCCCTCTTTCTTCCCACCTCGTTCTCTATGGATTCCTATCTATTTCTATGTCCAAACTTTTCGGCCAGAGCACAGTGAGTGTGACCACCCGTTCCAAAGGGGAGGGCCACTACAATCACGAGACTTCCGCCTGTCACAGTTCCGTTCGATGCCGAGCGCATCCAATAGGGAGTCCGTGATGGCGTCAGGTAGGAGACCGGTACATGCTGCATCGTCTCCTCTACCGTCCCACATTGCGAACACACCGTTTGTAAATTGTCCGTGAATCTTGCGCACACAGTTGAGTCCAGAGTCCACCACAGCGCGCCGCTGCCAGTAGCCTGCTTCTTAATTATCTTCTTTTTCGATGGACTGTTTCTTCGCAATATATAGCTCCAAGCGTCGTCTTTTTCTTGGCCGCTGGCATCCACTCCGCAGTCTCGGTGAACCGGACTATGTCACAAACCTTAAGAGCCGAGTGTCCACTGTGCGATCCCTGTGCCGTAGGGTTAACAGTCAGGAGGCCATATCACCCAGGCTCCGTTTTCTTTTCTTCAGGCGGTTGGAGCAGCTGGCATAGATGGCATGCGTCCACACCTGGTGGGCAAGATGGGCTTCCGGTAACCGAGAGAGCCTCAGTTCAAATATATATTTGGTCGCAGCCTCCCTCGTGACGAAAGTAGAACATACCAGTTCACCCTGGATGGGCCTCCACCGCTATGTGCTTCTGCACATCGAGGACAAGCCTGCCAGCATCACGTTGGCACCTCTCAAGGAACTCCCTCGTTCCGGAGAACAAGCACATCATCGTGTTGCCACGAGTCCCAGCACAGTCACCATCTTCCAAAGGCCCCTCACCCCTTCGTACCCACTGAACGACCAAAGAGCCTGTTTACCCAAGACTCTTCTGCAACGCACTGACTTCACCTTTATCTGCTTCTCATGCTGGAGGAGGTAATTTGGGCCAGCAGTAAGGTAGACGCCCAGGTATTTCGCCGTATCTGTCAGAGGCACACTGCTGCTTTGCAGAAACCACTTTGCATGACGGGTTGCTCCAGACACGATGCCATCACTCCACACTTTGCCTGGCTAAATTTTAGGCAAGATCACTCACCGCGTCGCCGCACATATCCAGTAATCTCTGCAGGTCTTCGGCACTGCCCACTAGAAGAGCAATGTCATCAGCGTACATCAAACACAGGTATCTGCTGAGCTACCTGCTGTCACTGTACCCTGCGTTGCAATGTGAAACCACACTGCAATGCCTCGAGCCTTTGGGCAACACCCACCAGGTAAACCATAAACAGGAGTCGGGACAGTGGACACCCCAGGTGAAGTCCACGTCTGATGGAGATGGGGATTCGTTGCGCACTGCCCCATTCCACCTTTGCCGTCAAACCAGTAAACATGGCTTCAAGCAGCTGTGTATCTGCTAAGCTGAGGCCCATTTTCCGCAGTATCCTCCACAAGATGGGCGTGTGCACGCTATCATATGCCTTTTTGAGGTCCAGAAATGCCACATACAACGGGCTTCAGGTCAGCTCAGCGATTTCTGTGCACTAGGTTATTACAAACAGATTGTCTTCTATACGCCGCCCAGTGCGAAAACCCATCTGGAGCTCTTCCAGGACTCCTTTCCGCTCAGCCCAGCTCTGTAGTCTGTCGTACTACTTGGGCACACATCCTATAAAGGACCTGTGTGACTGCCATTGGTCTATAATTCATCAAGTCTGTTCTGACTTCTAGCCCTTTGTACAGTGGTATCACTCGGGTCATTTTCTATGCCATTGTAGCGCTCGCCCGTGATGCCGCCCATTCCCATTCCCAGGCTGTTGGTGCTCTCCGAAGGTCTGCCTCAATGTCTTGCTCTCCAGCACTAAGTATGAATTGGTACACACCTTCCAATGGGATCCTGCTGGCTTCAATCTCCTGTGGTTTATATAACCTGATGGCTGCTTGAGGTTCATTGGGCTCTGGAGAGCCTTGCCGAGCCCGTAACCACTGGTCCAAAAGAGGTGCACAGTCTTTCCCAGTAACTGCATCCGCCTCAGCGGCCGCTCTGAGTGACCGCTGCGGTCGCTGCCTGTTCCCAGCCTTGATTCACCTCCAGAACTTCTGTGGTGCCTGTCTACCAGCTGTCTTAAGCTCTGCCATAAATGCTCATTGAGATGTCGGATCTTGGACTGCACGAGCACTGCTGCCTCTTGCTTGCATGCGGTATACCTAGTCCATGCCTGCGCTGTATACTCTTAAAACGGTTGCACCCTTTGGGATGCATATTTGTCCCACAACAATAATCATCATCTGCCTCGCTTGCGTTTCCTTTCTTGAAAAGAAAACTCGGCGCTCGCTACTTTCCTGTCGAGAATGCTGCGTCACACTGATAACGCGCATGCCGTTCGTGACTGGGAAGTACCGGGCTCGCAGCGTTAAAGAGGGGAAACGCGGGCAAGACAGATGACGATTATTGTTGTGGGACAAGATAAGCCCCAAAGGGTGTAAATTTTTTTATGAGTGCTATGGCATCCAAGTCCCCACTCCGACATGTGTGGCAATGTGGCACAACTGTCGGCAGCAGTTGCCAAGCGCGAGCTCCAACTGGTAAACAAAGGAGCACACGGCCAAGCGTATCGCGCTGCCCGGTGCCGATTCCTCGGTCGGCCGCTGTATCCCGAGACGAAATACGAAAACGATTGCTGTTACCGTGGGTTGCATACACGGTCAAAATGTAACCAAAGTGTTTTCGATTCAGTTCTCCAGGTCAAGCCTCCGTGTGGTTAGCTGTGCAAGGCGCGGTATTCTGGCGGCGCTCAATACCCGAAACCACGTCGTTTGAGCCGTTGGGCAACGCAATGAGGCCGTGACACAACTGTTGGCAGAAGAGCGAGTCCTCCTGCTGCGTTTACGCTGAAAAGATGGCAAGTGACAACACGTTCAAATATGCGATACGTTGACAAATCGTCGCGCAGGAACAAACAAGTAGACCGAAAAAGTCGTCTCTTTTTACTGTCCATCTGTGTTTCCGTGCAACGATTTGTCATAACGTGGAACCAACAAGCCGAAACAGCCAGGAGACATGGACCTGCAGCTGCTGATAAGCAAAGCGCGGACAAATGGTCCGACGGCAGAGTTCCGACTGGTGTGACAGAAATTTGTTGCCAGGACACCGCTGCATAAATACCCTTGCAGTGGATGTTCAAAGAACATTTAATGGCTATCACAATGGTGAATGGGCGATGCGGAAAGATACGACCTGAACGATTTGTCGCCTGCCCAACACTACAGACATGGCAGCGAAGCACTAGGGGAGATGATCGCCGAGGTACTGGCCGAGGACTAGACGGAGGACGTAAAATGATACAGCTGAGGCGGTGCTTAAAGAAAGTGTTTCGAGGATAGCTTACCTGAGGTTGCGACGAGGTCGAAGACATATTCCAAAACTGCGGCCGATGGTTATCCATCGTATTTATATGCTCGAGCTTGTATGACTTGCAGCAGTTCAAATGTTCTCGACGATTCTTCCGACCACTTCTATTTCCCTATGTCACCGCTGCAAGGAGACACAATTTTGTTGGTAAACATTGGTCCGTTCTTGTCATGTGACAAACTTCCCTTTTATGATTGGTCAAGAGCAGCCTCTAAGGGCATGAAGAAAGTATGCGGAGAGAAAGGGACGCGATGATCTCACCTTTTCGACGTAGGCGCGGAGAAGGAAAAAGTTCCATGGATGTACGCATAGCGAACAGCATTACGATCTGAACTCCAGACTAGCACAGATGTCCCTTTCCCAGCACGCCTAGTTTGTTTGCCGCTAGGGAAAGAACGTACGGGCAGAATGGCGCCAGTTATAACCTGTTCACTGTCGTCTGCTTTTATAACCTTTTTCAACGCTCGTGCTGCCATTTCAATAGGCACAATTCGCTTCAATTGGTGGTGAACTAATAAATTCACAAATATATAAAGAAAACAAAATTCGCGAATGTTTTGCGTTTGAACAGTGAAATTAGAAGTGGAGGAGCGGTGCAAGAAAGTTAAACAACGTGCCTAGGTGGCAGTTACAATGCTATATATATATATAGACGGCATAACTTTTCCTTTCCTAGCCTCTATAAGAGACTGAAAAAAAATATTTTAAAAAGATTCATGGGATAAACTGCCTGTTTTGAGTTGATTACAGATAGCTTAATGTCAGAGATGACATTAGAATTTATTGCTGTGCGGTAATGAAAGGCAGATGATCTGATAAAAGTATTCACAAGGAATTCCTGTGCCCAATAAATGCAAGAAATTGATCGAGTCTTGTTTCAAGGAAAGGTGAGCATAGCTTCTTTTTAATATTGTTTGAAGACTAGGTGAGTTGAAAGCTTGCAAAAGCAACCCCAATGCTTTAAAACGTGCTGCACTGCAGGCCAATTGTGTCACGGAATTCTTTTTCAAACTGCATATAGCTAGCTTTTCTGCGTCCTACGGGGGCAGCATGCAACGGTGATGCGAAAGATACATACGCAGTGAAGCTGTATGCGTAATTCTCTTATGAGTGGTAACCGAGTGGTAAAATGAGTGGTAACCGTTCTGTCGTCGAACGTTACGGTGGTTTCCAGTTTCTAAAAAGCGCATAAGCGAACTTCACTATGTATACAATGAAACTTTTGTAGACTTTACGAACTCTACAAGCAATGTGACTTCATGTGAAGGATATGTACGGTTTGCTACTGCGTGAAAAAGGGCAATAGGAGCGGCTGCTTAACGCTATTTTAGAGAGCGGGCTCTATATACACCGACATTTTTTTTTACTTTCAGGCAGTCAATTTTTGGAGCCAGGTGACCGATCAAAGCCTTCTGATATCACTGTCACTGTGTTCGCAAAAATCGTCAACTATGCAAGCAGTTCGTCACGACAAAACGCCGTCCCAGTCAACCGTAGAGTAGCAGACGAACAGGTTATAAAAGCGACATCAACGGCCGACGGTTGAACGAGAGTGGGCGCAGGCGACTCCCACAGAAGTCGGTTATTTGTGAAGCTCTGGAGTTCTAGTAGGTCGTGGGTTGCACTAGCCATAGAGTTTCTACTAGGAAACTAGTGTGTTACCGCGCTATTGCATCATAAAAATAAGTACGCATGCAGTGAGAGACTAATGTTGTGATTCACTCGCATTGCTCATGCTCACCGTGAGCTCATTATTTGTTCTTCATTCTATGTTATGACGATGTACAGTTCATGCGCAAATCTTGGTAGTCGCTGCCTGTGCGTCGGAACGTACAGGCCCAGTACCGCACGTTGCGCAATTTTTTTGTTGTAGAATGGGTATGACCCCTAGCTTAACTTTATATGATATTCGCCGCGTTGGCTTTAGATTTCACTGTACTTCCGGGCCCTTAAGGATAGATGAATGAAAGCACAGCGTATGTACATCTCATATATTAGCATGTTCAAACTAAACCTAAAAGTTAAAATTGAAATATTTTAAGAATATATATATATATATATATATATATATATATATATATATATATATATATATATATACCTTTTTCCTGTCAAGACATTTAAAAAAAAAGTGTTTTACTTAGCTCGACTGCTGACCAGTTAATTTCATTAATACTTCCATATTCTTCGAATCCCAATGCTTCCAAGCTTGCTCGTTTCCAATTCCGCCGATCATGCCGCGTTCCTGATCGTCTGCTCAGCGTTTTGATTGCAGAAGACAAATACTCGTCTGCTCGTTCCGTTCGGTAAGCATGCATATATTTTTGCAATCATTATTTCGAGACGCACGAGGATGAGGAGGTCCAGAATAAGCAGCTGTGAGGTGTCTGGTGGGTTTCACGGGATTCCTTGCATGTTGCATCAGCCAGAGAAGCGGGCGCCCGGCTTCACTGAAGGAAAAAAAAAAAAAAACAATGCTCTGTGACGAATGTAGCCACCATCGTTTGGCCATTTCGCTCTGCAAAAGTGCGCCGAAGGGCGATATACAGCCAATGCTATCAATGTGCCCGATCTGAAGGAGCCCGCAGTTGTTCTAATTGTTGTTCTGGAAACTCGATGCACAAAAAAAGAAAAATCACCGCCCCTTCTAGTAAGTGATGGTGGTGGAACAGCGAAGCTACCGAGCGTTCGCGTCATGGAAATCAAACCTTGCAAGCAGTCTATATTGTAAATCTTTTGCTTCACTTTCACCTCATTTCGCTTTCGCTTGCTTCGCATAGTGAGCATAATGATGATGATCTCCTTGATGAGTTTGGCGCATGCTTTAGTGCATTTTTCTTATTCTTTTTTTTTTCGGTTCTTCCAACGTGAGGTTTCTGTATTGCCGTGCCTTTCTTTAGCGTGCAAGTTGCTTCGCCCCTTTGTTTCGTGCCACTAATATGAGAGAAAGGTTTGGCGTGAAATGAAAACCATCTGATTGTTTTTTATTCATTTTGTGTGTAATGTATTTGCTTGGTCTTGTGTTGTCTCTTGTGTCTGCACTGCGTTGTGCTGCTTCCACTGCTTGCAGTGCTTTGTCTGAAGATGATCGTGTATTGCTTGCACTTGATGGCAGATGACGGCATTTACATTTCACGATCACAGCCTTGTGCTTCAAAATTACATCTCTCTGTCACGTAAGACATTGAATGGCTCATAGCCCTTTAAGCAATGGCTCATACCCCCGTAAACGTGAGCTCCCCATTACAACAACAGAAGATAAGTGAAATTCTACGCTAGAATGACAAGCGGCAACGGAGCCAGCTGTGGAAGACGACGGCGACGACGCTCGAGCCATTGCTGATGATGATAGCTTTAGCGAACTCCGACGACGGCACAAGGACCGCATAAGCAGCTTTGCTGTAGAAAGAGAGATAAACAGACTTTTATTGTCTTGCTTTAGCGGAACTCAGTTCGAGTATGAAGGAAAAGGACAGTTGAAAGGATGAGTATTATAGTATTAGTATTGAAAGGATGAGCACTCATCCTCCATTTAGCGCTTATCCTGTCACCTGTCCTTTTCCTTCATATTCCAACCGAGTTGCTCTAAAGCAAGACAAGAATATGATGTATGAACTCACCCGTTTAGCAATATTTGGGACTTTTACAAACCCAGCGCTTGCCGTGCACATAATGTGCAAATGCGGCTGGAAAATCTGCAGCAGGAAATTGGCAAGCTTTGCATGGACATGCATGACCTCCACGACAACCCTGTGTAGCACCATTTTTTTCCCGCTTGCCAGCAATGACTTCAGGCTGCAGTGACAGGTGGCACTGCAGTAGTCGACCAGAGTGCTCTAGCACTCCAGATAGTCATTGCAAAAAAGGTCGGGTTTTCGCCCCCGGATGACACACTGCTCTATTCCAGTACACCATACCTACACCAACTTGCCCCGACCGCGGTGGCCACAACCTTCGTGGCAAGACCGATATTAAGCATGAAACGCTTCTAGCTCACGCCGGCGACCTTCAAATGACCTTGAGCCAAAAGACAAAGCTAATACCCAGGCACTCTAACGAGACCGTCCGGGCAAACAGTTTAGAAAATGCAGTCTCTGGCCCTCAACCTTTTGTACAGGACCACATTACATATGCCAGTTACTGCCCGAACAAGTTGCAAACAATATTGTGTCAGAGTTTTCCTAATGTTTGTTTACAATATCACTCAAGCTGTAACTTCTAGTATGCTGAAGTTCTATTTGTCATTTCCAATAGCGATGTTCAAAAGGCAAATACGGGGCACCATACACTTCAATTCTGGGAAATGGAATTTGCTGCAGATCACCATGCCACGCTCAGCGAGCTATGGCGTGGCGTGGTGCCAGAAGCGTTTTATGCGCTGCTTTGCCTTCATGGGGGAAGGAAAATGTTAGGAGAGAGCATTACGCCATGCAGCCAGCCTTGGCAAGCGAACACTCCGCGAAGCCAGCCCTTTGCTCAGTGGCGGCCCAACATGTGACCTCTTGCGTATAGATCACAGAGCAAGAATTTAGATTTGCCAAGACATTTGTTCGTGCCTTTCTTTTTCTAGCTGGGCAATGTGCTTGGTCTCCCTGGCGTCTTTCGCTGCCTGTCATGCCGCCTTCAGCCGGTTTTCTTCTTCTAGCTGGGCAGCGTCCATATGGACCAGCGCAAAGTATGGCGTGGTGTGGTGGGGTGTGCCGTTGCGAGCATGCACTACACCCATTTTAAGATTGTGGCTAGTATCATCTCCAACCAATCTGCTTTGCTGATTGCCATTTCATGCTTACATCTACTCACAATTGCGGGAGAGCCAGCAATTTTTTCTTCTCGGCCCTCAACACTCAAAAGCTCTCTCTCAATGCTAGAAAACTGAACTGCACATTTTAATTTTCACATTTGCCTGCTTTATGAGCTGCTATGAATGTGTATTTTTGATTTTTCACATTGCATAAAACACCAGGTATGAGAAACAAATGTGTATTTTACTAGATTGCTCAAATTTGTAGGTAGATGTACCAGCAGAGATGCAAAATCACAAGAAAGGATAGTTCCCGTATGTGTAAATTAGTTACAAAGAGGTGGGTCTGTTTAGCAGTCTACTAAACGTAGGTTCCTTCTAACCTTGCAAAATACAATATTAAAAAAAAAACTTGCACAATGCTTTCACATACAGCTTTTATGATGGAAGAGTCAGAAGTCATGAATTCAATTTCAAATTAATGAGGCTATACATTGTGCTTACATAGTAGCTATGGATTGCCTTGAACTGGGCACATGCTTTGCTGGTTGTATAATACCAGTGAGTGGCAGCATATGGTGCAGCACTGTTCGGGGCAGCAAGCTTGCCTTGCTTCGCAGATCATAACTACAGTATAGTTCCTTTATATCAGTGGCTAGTGTATAAGGCAGTGGGGCATCCAGCTCGACAGTAATCCCTTGTTTTGGACGTTTCAACAGCAAAGCCTAAATTTCATGGACAAGTTCAAAATTGAAGGTTATGTCAGTCGATAACCATATCTCTCCCATACAACTGTACTGTGAATTGCAAGAGATGAGTAAGGGGCCCAGCGGCAGAAGGTATAAGGAATCTTTTTTAGCCCAAAAGACATATTCTATTTTGGATCACACATTATCATTTCCATATAAGCAGGCTTTTACAGAACAAACTACATGTAATTCATTCTTGTAATCTATTAAATTTATTGGTAATATTGTAAATCACCAATTACATTTTTTGCTCTGTAACAGTCACTGTAATTCAATAACTTTTTTCAGTAACCTTGTACATGTAATTTGTTACTTTATTGGTGAGGCAAGCTGCGGCAGTTGACACAGCTTTGGGGACCTGAATTTCTCGGGTACTATATTAGAACATTCAAGATCATGTCACGCAGCAGCCAGTTCAGACAGGCAAACCTGGAGTGCAATATTTTTTTCTTGTTAACGCACCATCAGATGTTTGCCGGTGAATTAAACTGGTGCTGGTATATCTCGACAGTGATGGCCACTTAGGACGTTAATGCCAGCATGTCGCCTGCAGACAATTTTTACAGGTTGTCATATGGTCTCCAATGGCCTACAACACCCTGTAGCGCTCCGTGAGGTATTTCTGACATGGTGAAACACTCAGCACGTTGGAGCAGGACCATTTGGCGTGCGCGAGTCATAGGTGGCGGAGGAGTATTCAAACTTGATGCTTGAATTTTGGTGCATTTTCACTGCCGCTGCCATGGACGGTTGTCAGCTTCTGCTGCATACTGCTTGGAAGTGTGGCGTGATTGTTGGGGCAGAATTGCTGTTGCTTATGGCTGTTTTCTGGGGTTGTGTACATCGAATGGGTTGGGAGAACAAAATCGACTGACCACTGTGCCGTGCATGTCCATTGACTTGAAGGCAGTTAGTTTTAGCAATGATTGGGCCCTTGTTAGTGGAGAGGCCGTGATGTCCACCATTGCCTGCGCCGCCGTGAGTTCGGGGTCGTTTGTCTGCGTAGTAACCATTCTCACTTGGGTTGGCATTATGAATGCACCCTTCCTGCCTTTTAAGTCTACAATTCTGTCAAAGTCATAGCCTGTTATTTTTCTGTGCTGTTTGCTTTATTTGAATATCAAGTGTACTATATTTAGTGGTGTTCTCAAAAGCCCCCCCTCCCCTGCTGTAATGCCTATTGAAGGCACTGTGGGTACTTTGGTAAATAAATTTTTAAAAATAAACTATTTACAGGCATGGTGCTCGAACATTGAAAATGGTTGAACACAATGAGCTGACTGCAACGCATTGTGCACACTCAGTGTGTGCTTAGGCTGAACTGCTGCACTTGTTTAAGCTGTACCTTAAATTCTTAAATATAAGAGGGCATAATGTAAAGTCACCTGTTCTACTGCACATGCGCAGCGGCAGATGTCATACTTTGTATAAAGAGCTCCAATAATGTTTCATCAGCCACTTCGGTACAGATTATAGTTGGTTAGTGCTGACGACATTTGATCACTAGAAATGAATATACAGTCAAATGTCATTACTACAATCCCCACATTAACGAATTTCTCAAATTTACGAATATTTTAAAAATTCCTGCCATATTGTCTATAATTTCAATGTAAAAATATTTCAGAACTGCGAATTTCAATACGGCGAATATTTCAGAATAACACACATAGTTTATTTTCCCCCTTGTAACCGAGGAACATCAGTATTACAGAGAGAGAGAGAGAGAAAAAACTTTTATTCGGACCGTCGAGGTGGTTGCTCTTGAGGTCGAGTGGGTGGTGTCCTCATTCCAGGACTCCACTGGCCATGGCTGCTCGACGTAATTGCTGGACGAGAGCTTCTTGTCCCGCCAGGGTATCGCCGGTCAGCTGTACCTCCCACCGCTCAAATGACGTGCTAGGAGTCTTTAAGTGTTGAGGTTTGCCCTCGCATCCCCACGAGATGTGAAAGAGTGTAGGGCGTGTGTCGCCGCACCAGGGGCAGATGCCGCGATATGTATGTGGGAACATTTTACTGTATCTGTGTAGGTTTGGAAATGTGTTGGTCTGTATAAGTCGGAGAGCTACGGCATCTTCAGTGCTGAGCTTTTTGTGAGGCGGAGGAGAAATCCTGCGGTTGAGTCGCTGGATCTCGAGTCGGTCGCAGTAATTGGATGGCAGGGGCATGAAGGTAAAGGGTGGGGATTGATGAGACGATTGGTCTTGCCCCGCTCGGTTGATTAGCGCTCGAGCTAGGGCGTTCGCCCTTTCGTTCCCCTCCAGACCCGCGTGACCCAGCGTCCACGTGATTTGATGGTATTCTTGCAGCCTCGGGCCTAGAATCTGAGCCGCCAGCAGCGGTGTTCGTCCGTTCGTAAAGTTACGGCAGGCCTGTTGTGAGTCGGTAACGACATGGACTTCCCTGCCTACCCTGTCTTCTTGCTTTATTACCAGGGCCGCGGCTATGGTCTCAGCCGCAGCTGGGGTCTCTGCCCTTACGGAGGCCGCGAGGGTCAAGGAGTTGTCTCTCCCGTTCACGGCGGCTACCGCGAAGAGGCCCCTACTGGGTACGCCGCCACGTCCACGTACCTTACGTACGGGTCACCCTTGAATTGTCGGCGCTGTCTGTCGACGCGAGCCTTGCGTCGTCCTTCATGGAGTTCATGACTCATGTGCTTCGGTATCGGGTTCGCCTTGATCTTGCCTCTGACCTCAGGCGGGAGTGATCCTTGCCCATCGAGGGCACGGAGCTCCGTTGCCGTTCCGGTCCGGTGGAGGATGGCTCTGCCCGCCGCCGTGTTCTGTAGTCTGGCCTTTTGCGAAGCCATAACCGCATCCGACAGCTCAGCGAAGGTGTTGTGGATCCCGAGGGCCGCTAACTTCTCGTTTGAGGTGGTGACAGGGAGACCCAGGGCCGTTTTGTACGCGCCTCTGATGATGGCATCGACTTGGCCTTGGTCGCGTTTGTTTAGCGAGTGATAGTGATACGGCATGCTATACGTTATTCTGCTGATCACCAGAGCCTGGATGAGGCGAATCGTGTCCTCTTCTCGCATGCCCTTGCGGCTTCTTGTAATTCGTTTTATAATCCGCGAGATCTGGTTGGTGGCAGACCTTAGGGTTTGGATGGTGTGGGAGGCTTTCAGGTTGCTCTGGATCCAAAAACCCAGAATCCTAGTCTTATTGCCTTCCGTTATCTTCTGGCCCTCAAGATAGAGGTCGATAGGGCCGGGGGACATGTAGATTCCTCCTCCGTGCACCCGGATCACTTCGGACTTTTCGGGCGCACAACGCATCCCGTTCGCTGCCGGAAATCTCTCCACGGCCGTCGCGGCCTCTTGAAGGGTCGCCTCCTTTCGCGCTATGGAGCCCTTGGTGGCCCAGAGCGTGATGTCGTCTGCGTACAGGGCGTAACCTAGGTCAGGGATCTTCCGCAGCTCTTTGGTCAGCGCTAGCATCGCGACATTGAATAGAATCGGGGAGATTATCGCCCCTTGCGGTGTTCCTTTGTTCGGCACGTCGATCGTATCCGATCGAGTCTTGCCTATTCCGATGGTTGCCGTCCGGCCCGTCAGGAACGATTTAACGTAATTAAAGATGCGCTCCCCGCAGCTGATGTCGTTCAGGATCCCTTGAGAATGGCCTCGTGGGAGATGTTATCGAAGGCCCCTTTTAGGTCGAGTGCGAGCAGGAGGTGTTCTCCTCCCTTCGGGATGCCCTTGAGAACTTCTTCCCTTAGGATTAGGAACGCATCTTGAGCAGAAAGTCCCGGCCTGAAGCCAAGCATGGTGTGCGGGAAGCGGTCACCGTCCTCTATGTAATGTTGGAGGCGGGTTTCGATGACCCTCTCGTACAGGTTGCCGAGGCACGAAGTCAGCGAGATGGGACGCAGGGCGTCGATCGCAGGCTTCTTGCCGGGTTTGGGAATGGTCACGATTTCCGCGTGTTTCCACTCGTTCGGTACGTGGCCCTTGCTCCAGAGTTCCTCGTTTAGGTATTCGGTCAAGTCCTGGATGTGCATCGGGCTCAGGTTTCTAATCAGGGCATTGGTGATTTTGTCAACTCCGGGAGCAGTGTTGCGCTGTGAGGCTCGTGCCGCGGCATACACCTCTTCCTCGAGATGGGAGCGTCCAGTTCTGGTCTTGGTTCTCCTTCATATTTTAGGAGGCAGGGTTGTATGGGGTCGCTACCCCGGTATCTGGTTTTTAGGATGTCAATCAGATCCTGGTCGTTTCCGGGGAACTTGTGGGCGATTTTTAGAAGCGTCCGACTGGTTGTCGATTTCGCCTTGTCGGGCTCGATCAGACAACGTAGGATGGCCCACGTCTGCGCCGCAACTCTCGCATGAAACCGCAAGTGCAGTATCTATCATCATCATCATGTCGAGTACCATGTCATGTGAAGGCAGAGCAGGATGCTCTCGTACAGTGCTAGCGGCTGAAGATGCGAATGCCTTCCAACTCAAGCCCACGGTATGCCAGGTAACGGAGGAGGACAACTGTGTCGGCTTTTATACCAAGAAGAGGGCGACGTTCACAGAGGCAGCCAAGAAGCTGCGACAGGAGACACACATGCAGCAGGAAAAACAAAGTTTGGTAGTTCTTCACGCAGGACTTGTAGAGCTTCTGGATGGGGCGGAACTGAAGGATGAGGTTCAGTACATCAGAGAGAAGCTGCGGCAGTGAGTCGAGGAATTCCCATGGCACTTTTACCTGGTGTTTGGCATACCGGAAGTTCCACAATCATACCAAATCGTACAGGGGAAGTGCAAACGGTGGAATGAGCTCGTGCGCAGAGTATGTCAAGACCTGGGGCCTAAAGTGGAATTCATAACAACGACAGGGTTCGCCACTCGACATGGCCAGAGAGGCAACACATATTCGGCTGCGGTGGCTCGAGCAATTGGTTCCCAGTTGGGAAGGCGAGCACGGGTTTTTTAAGGCATGCCCCCACACGGCCCTTATCCCGGCACCATGTCAGGAAGAGTGGAAAGCATGGAAGGCATGCAGAGGGGAACAACCCCGGCACACATCTACGGACGTTCCATGCACTCGGCCAGATCTTCGTACAACTGGGGAAAAAACACTGAGCCAGGTGAGGGATGTCGTGGTACTCGACCGGAATGGGCACAGTGCGGATGTCTGCTTCTCTGCCCCCCAACCACCTACAGCATAGAACATCGGGAGGAAACACCGACGACATAAGAGACACCGTCATGGGTTGACATAGCCAGGTGTGACGATCGATTTCCACAACCTCCGAGGTGCAAGGAGGGAGCAGAAGTGGGGTGAACTAGTGAAGGAGATCCAGGATAGCCAGGTCACCATATTTTCAATAGCAAGAGACCGCGCTCTGAGATGATGAGGCTCCACCAAATGCACCAGGGCTGTCGTGGGAGGGCTCCAATCGGCAACAAGGGGAATGAAGAGGTGGGGGCTTGGGATGCTTGTGGACAGAGGCGCAGCAGTGGCTCCGCATCCGCCATGAGTGCTGGGAGCATATGTGGCTGACTGGAAGCCTAGCAGGGAAACTGGTCACCCTTGCAGGGGTGTATTTGTGGCCGGGCACTCGGGCCACTCAGAATGACACTATATGCACCTGCCTGGGCAATGAAATCGCAGATCTCAAGGCAGGCTATGAAATCGTAGTATTGGGTGATTTTAATGCCCGTGTTGAGGAGTTGGATGGTCGAACAGACCAATGGCAAGCGAATGTTAGGTTCGGCTGAACAACACCAGTTGATTGTGGTCATTCAGACAGAAAAGTGTCAAGGGGCAGGCAAGGGTCTGTGCGAGATAGCAGTCAACCATCGACTACTGTTTGATGTAAGAGGGGCTATACAGTGAGCTCACAGCCATGACTATTGATGAGGATGGCAGTGGGAATCTTGGAAGTGACCACAACCATTTTCTATGCATGTCTGGCAGAGGTACCAAGCAAGGGGCGCAACAGCAGGTAACGGCTGTACGATGCCTGAGCGAGATGCTGGAGGAGTTGGCTGCTCAGCTGGAATTACAGACCACTGCAATTGACTCTTGTGAATCTTTTATCACAACATTCATGGTGGTCCTGAAAATGCAGGCAACCAGGACACAAGGTCGTTACCGGTTGAAGGCATGGTGGTGCTCCGAGGTCGCCACAGTAATTCGTCACAGGCGAGAGGCCAGTCATGTACATTGCCACACATGTCGAACTAGGGACTTGGATGCTACAGCGCAGGCATGGACTAAATATACCGCATGCAAGCAAGAGGCAGCAGTGCTCGTGCAGTCCAAGATCTGACATCTCAATGAGCATTTATGGCAGAGCTTAAGACAGCTGGTAGACAGGCACCACAGAAGTTCTGGAGGTGAATCAAGGCTGGGAACAGGCAGCCACTGCAGCGGTCACCCAGAGTGCACCCGAGACTGATGCAGTTACTGGGAAAGACTGTGCGCCTCTTATGGACCAGTGGTTACAGGCTCTGCAAGGCCCTCCAGAGCCCAATGAACTTCAAGCAGCCATCAGGTTATATAAACCACAGGAGATTGAAGCCAGCAGGATCCCATTGGAAGGTGCGTACCAATTCATACTTAGTGCTGGAGAGCAAGACATTGAGGCGGACCTTCGGAGAGCACCAACAGCCCGGGAATGGGAACGGGCGGCATCACAGGTGAGCGCTACAATGGCATAGATAATGACCCGAGTGATACCACTGTACAAAGGGGCAGAAGACAGAAGAGACTTGATTAATTATAGACCAATTGCAGTCACACGGGTCATTTATAGGATGTGTGCCCAAGTAGTACGACAAAGACTACAGAACTGGGCTGAGAGGAAAGGTGTCCTAGGAGAGCTCCAGATGGGTTTTCGCACTAGACGGCGTATAGAAGACAATCTGTTTGCAATAACCCAGTGCATAGAAATTGCTGAGCTGTCCCGAAGCCCGTTGTATCTGGCATTTCTGGACCTTAAAAAGGCATATGATAGCTTGCACACGCCCATCCTGTGGAGGATATTGCGGGAAATGGGCCTGAGTGTAGCAGATACACAGTTGCTTGAAGTCATGTATACTGGTTTGACGGCAAAGGTGGAATGGCGCAGTATCACAATGAATGCCATCTCCATCAAACGTGCAATTCACCAGGGGTGTCCACTGTCCGCACTCCTGTTTATGGTTTACCTGGAGGGTGCCGCCCAAAGGCTCGAGGTATCGCAGTGTGGTTTCACATTGCAACGCAGGATACAGTGACAGGTAGTTCAGCAGATACCTGTGTTTGATGTATGCTGATGACATATCGCTCTACTAGCAGGCAGTGCCGAAGACGTGCAGAGATTACTGGACATATACAGCGACGCGATGAATGATCCTGCCTAAAATTTAACCAGGGAAAGTGTGGTGTGATGGCATGGTGTCTGGAGCAACCAGTCATGCAGAGTGGTTTCTGCAAGGCAGCAGTGTGTCTCTGACGGATGCAACAAGATACCTGGGCATCTACCTTAGTGCGGGCCCAAACTACCTCCTCCAGCAAAAGAAGCAGATAAGGGTGAAGGCAGTGCGCTGCAGAAGGGTCTTGGGTAAACAGGCTCTTTGGTCGTTCGGTGGGTACCAAGGGGTGAGGGGCCTTTGGAAGATGGTGGCTGTGTTGGGACTCATGGCAACGCGGTGCTGTGCTTGTTCTCCAGGACGAGGGAGTTTCTCAAGAGGCGCCAACGTGATGCTGGCAGGCTTGCCCTCGATGTGCAGAAGCATGCAGCGGTGGAGGCCATCCAGGGTGAACTGGTATGTTCCACTTTCGTAGCGAGGGAGGCTGCGACCAAACGTATATTTGAACTGAGGCTCTCTCGGTTACCGGAAACCCATCTTGCCCGCCAGGTGTGGACGCATGCCATCTATGCCAGCTGCTTCAACCGCCTGAAGAAAAGAAAACGGAGCCTGGGTGATATGGCCTCCTGACTGTTAACCCGACGGCACAGGGATCACACAGCGGACACTCGGCTCTTAAGGTTCGCGACATGGTTCGGCTCGCCGAGACTGCGGAGTGGATGCCAGTGGCCAAGAAAAAGACGACGCTTGGAGCTATATATTGCGAAGAAACAGTCCATCGAAAACGAAGACTGCTATGATAACTCCCTAGGAAGCAGGCTACTGGCAGAGGCGCGTTACGGTGGACTCGGGACGCAAGTGTGGTGCGCGAGATTCGCGGTCAATTTACAGACGTTGTGTTCGTGATGTGGGACGCTAGAGGAGATGATCCAGCATGTAGTGGTGGGATGTAACTGTGGTTATATATGGTACGCGGAAGTTGGAAGCATAAACATATGAAGACAGTGCGTCGTGCGGTGACGAAGAGGACCATCATCATCATCATCATCATCGACACCTATTTGAGAGCATAGAGTGACTATACTGACTCTAGAGGACAAGCTACCCATAGGGCCCATGCATTGAAATCGGGAACCGCAAGAGCGCCGCCATGTTGCTACGCGCCGAGGTTGCCAGCTCCTGAGACGCTTGCTAGACTTGGTGACAGTAGTCAGTTTTAATCCGGCAACCGTAGCAGCGTAGCAGCATGGCGTCTCGCTTGTAGTGTCGTGACGTGTGGGTGCAGCCGTGTGTTTGGGCTTTATAAGTTGGTTCTTTATTCTATGTTGCGGGGCGGTGTGGGTGTGGTCCATGTTGACCGTACAGGTGGCAGTTATGCAACCTAGGGATGATCTTGTTGAAGTTTCCGGCGGTATGCGGTTTTCAGCGGTCACGCCTGTTGCAGGAGTGTCACTCGACGAGGTTACGAGCTCGGAGCTGTGGTCAGATTCCTCGTTGGCGTTCCGTAATTCTCTTCGCACGGGCGCGGTACGTTGCAAAAGCCGCTTTCGCGATCTATCGTCGCGACGATAGATCGGGCTTTTTTATTATTATAAGCACTGATCCAGTTGGGGTAGGGCACATGTAACCTACAAACGGAAGTCTCAGGAGAGCACCTGAGATTATAATAAAGCAGGCGGCGCAGGAACTCCAGGGCACCCAAGGGACAGTGGGGGGATCAAAGCTCGAAGCAGAACGGTACGTAGGTTGGAGCCGCCGAGGCAGGTGTGTGCCAGGGAGTGTTCGCACGGACAGCTCCCCTGGCACGCGCAGCAGAGCCTCGCAAGGTCGAGATACCTTAAAGGCACCTGCGCCCACGATCTTTCTTTTGCCTCGGTGCAGTGTGCACGATTAAAGAGAATAATATGGAGGGCATCCGGTGCAGTCGCGAATGCGTCATGACAAATTTAGCTCGCGTCGCCTGGCGTGTGCAGTAATATCAGAGTTGGTTGTGTGAACATTATGCATAATACGCTTTGTTACGGTACCTTAACGCAATGGGTCTAGAGGACGGTGTTGGTACATTTTTTCGTACCGCCCTAATCCTATACCCCCTACTACAAACACACACACACACATACCCCCCTCTTTGTATGTATACATACAATTCCTTGCCATGACGGATCCATAGCCTCCTTTATTTTTGAAAAATAGAGGAGGCTATGGACCGATTGACCAGTTCAAGTTGTGAACTTCTCAGGAACTGTTATAGGAATCGCTGTAATAAACACAATTCCACGATCGGAATGTTTACTTTCATTTTTTGTTGTAACACTGAGGACTACATAGAACTTTATTTTGTATATGTGAGAGAAGTATGTGGATATCACGAGCTTAAGCCAATGTGCGATACACAGACAAAGCAGCTGCTACATCATGAACTGCATTGAGGGCCACACAACACATACGTAATTAAAGGTGCAAAATATAGGGGGAAGCTTCAAAATACGCTCTGTAGCACTGCAAAGTGTAACATGTATTGTATGTGTACAATAAATGTTCAAAAATACAATGCATCAATGTCCCATTTGCATTCAAGTTTATTATCAAGTTCAAGTTTGCTGAAGTTTATTATGAGCATATGTACAACAGGAATCTACTGACACAACCGCAGTCAAGGTGGCTGTTTGAGGTGTGCTGGCTGCGTCAGTGTAAGAAAAAGAAATTGGGTGAATGCCGACACCAGTGCCACTGCTTCATGCCTCTGACCTGCACGTGCCTCCGCGGCATCTTTGTGCACAAGTGTGCTGGCGTGGCGAGGCGTAGGAGTCATCCGAGAGAAAGAGCATCGTTTACATGGAGAAGTGGCTATTCACATTGCCTGCCGCTTTCCCTCAAATGTTTCCTTTACGACTAGGGTGGCACACCCACAGTCAAGGTGGCTGTTCGAGGTGTGCTGGCTGCCTAAACGAAAGAAAAAGAAAGAAAGTAGATGAATGTCGACACCAGTGCTATTCCTTCTTGCCTCTTACCTGCATTTGGCTCCACGGCCTCTTGGCTTGCGGAGTCTGTATGAGGGAGCTGCTGTGGCTAGGCGTAGGCATTGTCTAAACAAAAACAAAAGGCCATTCAAATGGGAAATTATTGAAATCAATGCAGTTATGTCTGCTTCTTGCATTCTTCTTGCCCAAAAATTTTCAAACATGGTGTCCAGTACACACCAGGACTTTGACTGCTTCTGCTTTTTACCTGCAGGTGTTGCTGCGAGATCCTTAGTATGGCTGCGTGCAGCATTGTAACACTTGGTGGAGGCATTTGAAGTGGTAGCCAAAAATATAAAGAATCATCCTTGTCTGCACAAATGCTTTCAATTTCTAAATGAAGTGGTAACTATCACTATTAGTGCAAGGCCCCCCACATCTATGCGGCAAGTTCCATAACTCGAAACTGAATTTTTCCTTTCGTGTTTCACAAGGCGTCTGATATGTCCACATTAGATGTGATGTGTTTATTTTTATTTATCCCAGTGTGGAGAGAGCATCATTAAACTGTTTTTTTATTTTTGCTTGTCTTGTTTTTTGGTTTATTTCTGAATTTATCCAGCACCAGTCTCATGATGCTAAAATGACTTATGTAATGACAATCATAGCTTTTGTTTTGCAGAAAAACAACGCATTTCCTGACCCATTGTTTGACATCCCCTCACTCGCATAATCTTGCAGAGTATTCTACCTATATTGACTTGCTTGACCTCCACTAAAGAGTTGCATTTGCAAATACGACTCTTTCCTTAAAACCATTCGACACTTCTCATAATTTCTGTACCTTGGGCTTCGATACTCTGCATTAATCATTTTTGCTTGTTTCTGACTAAAAATGTCTTTTTTAATTTAGAGCTTAAATTTTACCTTTGGAACACACGGAAGGGCTTGCCATTGCATATCTGCATAAAAGGGAAACATGTTTCATTAAACATTTGTAAAATCCAATTGAATATTGATGAATGCAGCTTGCAGTGTGATATGACTGAATGAGACATAAAAGTAACTCATCTCACTTGGTAAATTAAAGCACATATTAGTGTGATGTGCAAGATACGTTACACTAACGTGGTGGGTTCTCTTGCTTATACAGCAAAATAATCGGTGCGCGAGAAAAAAATTATCTTTGCATACCCCTTGTACACACTGATTTAAGGAGAATGAGCTGGAGCTGTCCACATGGTCTACTTATTTTACCTGCGAGTATGGTCAACAAAAATGTGTCCCAGCTGCTTAGTGGTACTCGGGATTATATCAGTATTGCATATGTGCCTGTTGTCTAAAATAATTGAATTTTGAAAATGCTCGCAGGGATCTGATGTGCATATCTGCAGTTTATGGATACATGTAAAAGACTCAGCATCAAGTGCAAGTGAACGTTCCCGCAGGCCCGGAGTCAATCATGCAAATAGATTCGCTGCACAAATTTGTGACCAGAAAAGATATTCCACATGAAATGGCATGCAAGGAAGTGTTGAAAATATTGCACAGTTAATAAAACGCCTACGCTATTAATATGTGGGTTGCTGCACTCGTTATGCAAAACGGAGGTGAGGCGTGCAGACAGGACACAAGAGTAGAATCTAAGTCGACAACACGAGCGCCGTCCACTTCTCTACTCTTGTGTCCTGTCTGCACGCCTCACCTCTGTTTTGCATAATGAATCCTTACCAACTAGCCCAGCTTTCTGTCGTTCTAAGTCTCGATGCACTCGATTTCGTCCGGATTAGGCACTCGCCTCTTGATTACTTCGTGGCACAGAAATACTCGGCATCACACTGTTTTTCTGCTGTGGCCTTTGTAGAAGCATGATTGTTCAAAGTGCAACAATTAAACAGATTCTATGAGTTGCTTGTGGCTTCGCCAGCACAATTCCACTGCGCTGGTCCGCCTGTCCAGCAATTTCCTACTGAAGGGAAACCTGCAAATAAAAACACCGCTCTGCATGCAGAAAAATGCTCTACTGTGACGCTTCTCAAACGATTGTGATGCACCACAAGAGCTGCCTACTCGCGTGATATTCTCAACAAGGAGATACATTCGTTTACTTACATGTCAAGGTATATGCCAGAGCACTTCGGTGGCACACAAGGCACGAGTGTGTGTGCCATAGCGTCCGATGTCGACGCGCGATCGCATGTCAAACCTAAACTGTACGAAACTACTACGCATCCAAAAAACAGATTCGAAACCGAAATTCGTGTCATCCTTTATTGCAAGAATGCGTACATCGTGATTTACATAAGTCGCGGACTTAGCGATCGCTTTCTGTAAACTTAATATTAACGTACCACCTTCATAAAGCCATCAGGTATGCGTTTTTAGATGAGAAAGCATAAGGTGACCTGTACTTGCTTTCAGCTCTTTCAATAGTAATTGCGCTGGCCACATTGACCAGTAGCAACAGGGCGGCGCCCTAGAGGTTCCCCACGGAGGAAGGAAACTAAGGAGAGGCCCTGACGTCACTCTTTGTGAAGCAAAAGTGAAGCCGGAAGTTGGCGTTGCTCATGGCGATGCTCCGCCTTTTGGGCCACCCTCCTCTCTTGTTTACATCTTTCGCGAAACCACGCCGCGCTGCGCGTGGTTTCGCGCGCGGAGCGCGCGCGCTCGCTCCGCAGCAATACTAAACAATCGCGATGTCTCATTGCGTTGCCGTTGCCAAACCCATGTTCATAATGAACTTCGCACATTGGGCCGTGAGGTCGAATCGGCTGCTTTTACCGGCTTTTATGAAAATAAATATGCCTTAAATATAAGGCCAACCGACTGAACTGTTCTCATTAACCGCAGGTACTGGCCGCTACCCAGCTCTTGCGTGTTTTGTAAAAAAAAGGTCCCCTTTATCGCTGCCTTCTACTTGCTTTTCTCTGCTTGTGCTTCCTGGGGCTCTCATACGGTCTTGCGAGCTAGACGTCTGGCGATGCGAAAAAAGATGTACGCATTCTTACTGCACTGCAAGAACGCACTGGGGACACGTACGACACAACAACCCATTTGCGATCCATTTGGAATTTATGAGCACAAACACATTCTCGCTTGAGGAATCGTCGTGCTTTATTGAACAAACTTCGGGTGGCCGCGCATCACTTCGACGGCGCGCCGGCGAGGAGGCAGAATGTCATTTCTGACTCCGCGTTTAGGTTCATTGACTGCGGCTTGAGGTGCCTTCTTCGCACGGTAAGTGAAGCGTCACGGAACCAAAGTTTTGCGATAGCCGGCGCACGGTGCAGAACAGTATGCGCGTGGAACCGGCCTACCTGCGACCATGGAACAGCCGTTTGCTGTGTTCGCAGGTACGCTCTGTGGAGCCTTCCTCACTCTTGCGGCGCATCCGCTGACCTTCCCTGCGCTTCGCGCGCGCACAGATAAGGTACGCCTGCGGTAGGGAGGATTATTTCCTTAATAAGTCAAAGCAGCCGCTTCTTTCCCATCTTCCCGGATGAAGAGTCGACTGGCCGGCGCACGGTGCCGAACAATACGCGCGTGGACCCGGCCTACGTGGGAACATGGAATAGCTAGCCGTTCGACGTGTTCGCTGGTGTACGTTCTGTGGAGCCTTGCATACCCTTGCAGCGCATCCGCTAACCTTCACTTCCCTGCACTTCTCGCACGCACAGATGAGATAAGCTTGTGGTAGGGAGGATTCGTTCCTTAATAAGTCAAAGCAGCCGTCCCGGATGAAGAGTCGACTGGCCATGACTGCTTTTTCTGCGTTTCTTTCCCAGCGAACGATGCGCGAAAGGCACGGTTTTTTTCAGTTTTCGTTCCGCGCACGAGTTGTGCGGACGCTTGCCTAGGTATCCGCTCATCCAATGCCTAGTTGTTGTGTGCCAGGATGCAAGTCGCGCACGCCGAAAAGTGGACCGCCCATATCTTTTCACGTGTAAGTAAATTTCCTTATGTGGTTGGTGTTTTATCGGAGGAAAAACTAGAATTTATGATACACGCATTCACATAGCGATAATAATTCTATAGTTATAGTATAACAGTAAAATATTTTACTCACACAGTATAAGTTATCATCTAATACCTATGCACGTGATTCTTCATTATCAGGTTTCCCGGTGACACCGTTCGTCGGAAAAAGTGGATAGAGGCAATTTGGCCATCCTCCAGTGTTGATCGAGAGCCTAAGAAGCAAGCCCGTATTTGTTCAGCTCACTTTCGGGATGAACATATAGATCGCACGTCGCTAAGTAGAGTCCGTCTGCGGGAACATGCAGTGCCGACGCTCTTGGTGAGAACTGATGCTTCTTATGTGGCATGGCTCTTGCAATACATACACACATGCATATAAGGGGGGGGGGGGGGCTTTCTTTAAACTGGTAAACAATGCTGATACCTGTATGTGACCAGAATTTTAGTAGAGGATGAAATTTTAGAAAGCAAATTTCCACACAATCAACCGACTTACCGAAACAAATAAATAAATTTTGAGCAGTATACAGTACTCACTATACAAGTTTTCCAACTTTAACACGAGTTAAGAAACTATATGTTTCTCATAAATTTTAATTATGTATATCATACCTGCTTCTCTGGTTATTCGTGGCACCCAGTACATGAGTTGGAGTGATGGAAAAAATTAACTGCATGCATTTTAAACTTTCTACTGCAAGCACAATTTCAGAAGTAATTTTGGCAAACCATGCCAAATAATTTTGTGAGAGCGAACAAAGGATATGTTGTTAGCAGTCCCAAAGTGGCCGAGCACATATTCAGTTACTGCTATTTGACATCCCTTCCTTATCATGTGTAATATTAATAATATGAAGTTTGCAACCTCCCAGCTGCCTCATCCAGTTTACCAAGGTGACAGTGCATCTGATGCAACAAGCCATGTTGCACACTCGCACTCTGCATCCTCTCAACTCACGCAAGGATGTGATGAAGGCTTGATGGTGCTTGCACAGGTGAACATTTCAATTCACTAATAATAGTCAGCAGTTGCTATTGAACACAAAATTGTATCAGGCCATTTGGTGCATATCAGTTTCAAGTAAGACTGCACAACGCATAATAGGGATGAATGCGGCTATCGCACGCTCATCCCTGTAAATTCCACGTCTCGCTTAGTCAACGTCATGCTGCACAGTTTTACTTGATGCGGTTATTTACTCATTGATGTCTTGCTCTCAGGTTGCCACAAGTTTTGATGAACGCACAGCTCAGGCCAGCCTACCTACCCTTGGTTTGTCTGGCTTAGGTGCTGGTCTCTACAGTCAGACTACATTTGAACAGGTGCACATTATTTCCTTCTGTGTTGCACTTTTCCTACACCTTTGTAGTACTTCAAGTAGGCAGTTTACGACATACAGCTGATTACAATAAGCACTCTTGTTTTCAGGCTGCCATGAATTTGGAGTATGAAAGTGCAGTCCAGACCAGCCTGTCTGAGCCCGGTCCATCCGGCCTAAGTACCAGTCTTCCTATTGAGCCACAACTTGCACATGTGAGCATCTATCCTATGTGCAACTCACCCAACACTATTATTGTGTTATAAGCATACAGTGGTTGCAATTGAAGTTTAAACGGAAATGGCTGACATGTGCTCTTGCTACCAGGCTGCAATGGATACTGGAGACAACAGCAGAGTACAGGAGAGCCTCTATGTCACTGACCCATCCAGCCTAGCTGCTGTTCTTCAATTGGAGGTGACACCAGCACAGGTAAACACGTCTTTTCTGTAAAAAAAAAGGCTATGCTAACATAGTTAGCACTTGCCATTTAGTTCTGTGCTTGCATTATTCTTATGTTAAGGGATGCATGAAATAGCCTAGCTTAATGTATTCTAGTCACAAGACACTGGTTTAGTGACTGTGAAGTTCTGTCCTCCTCCCGTTTGATCACAATGAATACAGAAATGAAAGTAGCAGAAATATGTAACAGGTTTGTGGGCCCAACTAATCTTTGATAACGCTAATACCTAATAAAATCTATATGACCGCTGAAGAAACTGATTCAAGCTAGCATTCTTGCATGAGTTCAACATTGAGTGAGTGCGGTCACTGTTCTGTCAATACACACAAACCTATACATGAACTATTTTAAATACATCGCTGCTTTCTTTCCTACATGTTTGCTGAGTACTTCAAGAAGGCAGTAGACACTGTGTTGTAGGGCAAACAGCTGATATACATAAGCACTCTTGTTTTCAGGCTGCAATGGATTTGGAATATGAAAGTGCCGTCCAGACCAGCCTGTCTGAGCCCAGTCCATCTGGCCTAAGTACCAGTCTTCCTATTGAGCCACAACTTGCGCAGGTGAGGATCTATTTTATGTGCAATTCACCCAACACTTTTATTGTGTTATAAGCATACAGTGGTTGCAATTGAAGTTTAAACGGAAATGGCTAACATGTGCTCTTGCTACCAGGCTGCAATGGATACTGGAGACAACAGTCAAGTACAGGAGAGCCTCTATGTCACCGACCCATCCAGCCTAGCTGCTGTTCTTCAATTGGAGGTGACACCAGCGCAGGTAAACACGTCTTTTCTGTAAAAAGAGGCTATGTTAACATAGTTACCACTTTCCATTTAGTTCTGTGCTTGCACTATTCTGATGTTAAGGGGTGCATGAACTAGCCTAGCTTAAAGTATTCTAGTCACAAGACACTGGTTTAGTGACTGTGAAGTTCTGTCCTCCTTTCGTTTGATCACAATGAATACAGAAATGAAAGTAGCAGAAATATGTAACAGGTTTGTGGGCCCAACTAATTTTTGATAACGCTAATACCTAATAAAATCTATATGACTGCTGAAGAAACTGATTCAAGCTAGCATTCTTGCATGAGTTCAACATTGAGTGAGTGCAGTCACTGTTCTGTCAATACACACAAACCTATATATGAACTATTTTAAATACATCGCTGCTTTCCTTCCTACATGTTTGCTGAGCACTTCAAGAAGGCAGTAGACACTGTGTTGTAGGGCAAACAGCTGATATACATAAGCACTCTTGTTTTCAGGCTGCCATGGATTTGGAATATGAAAGTGCAGTCCAGACCAGCCTGTCTGAGCCCAGTCCATCTGGCCTAAGTACCAGTCTTCCTACTGAGCCACAACTTGCGCAGGTGAGGATCTATTTTATGTGCAATTCACCCAACACTTTTATTGTGTTATAAGCATAAAGTGTTGCAATTGAAGTTTAAACGGAAATGGCTAACATGTGCTCTTGCTACCAGGCTGCAATGGATACTGGAGACAACAGTCAAGTACAGGAGAGCCTCTATGTCACCGACCCATCCAGCCTAGCTGCTGTTCTTCAATTGGAGGTGACACCAGCGCAGGTAAACACGTCTTTTCTGTAAAAAAAGGATATGTTAACATAGCTAGCACTTTCCATTTAGTTCTGTGCTTGCATTATTCTGATGTTAAGGGGTGCATGAACTAGCCTAGCTTAAAGTATTCTAGTCACAAGACGCTGGTTTAGTGACTGTGAAGTTCCGTCCTCCTCCCGTTTGATCACAATGAATACAGAAATGAAAGTAGCAGAAATATGTAACAGGTTTGTGGGCCCAACTAATTTTTGATAAAGCTATTACCTAATAAAACCTATATGATTGCTATTACTCTCGAGAAACTGATTCAAGCTAGCAAGGGCATACATGCAAGCTTACAGATCTGCTTTGAAAACATGGCTGATTAGCGCTGACTGGTACTCATGTTTGGAGGGCGTTAGCCTGTTACATGCAGTCACACACTCGTGATAGTGTGGTATGGGCTAATATGGAGCACCTACAATATACACCTCATGATTTGCTGACACTTCCCTTTTTTCCATAGGATAAACTTAGCAGGCAGCTTTCATATTGGTTGCAGTATGCTTCTACAGGTTAACAATAGTAAAAAATTCTGTAGTTTAATGTTGTTTTTAAGAAACTTCAGTCCACATCTCATGATCAATCACGTTGCTACCTTGAGGTGCATTGCTCATGTAACAACTAGTGCTGTGCATTCATTGTAACAGGGTCAGTAGTGTTATCAGTCATCATCTCACGTGTTAGTCAAATTGCATTAAGGGTACAGTAGTGTCTGCCATAACTGGCTATGAAAGTCCCAGAAAATATAAATACTTGTGCTCATTGCAAATCATTTAACCATTAATTAATGAGGTGCTATCAACTGCTTCTGCAGAAATTGCAAAGGTCATCGAATGTGGAAGCTGCTCTAACAACGCCAAAAAAAAGGAAGCTGGCAAAGGTAAGGGAGATCTACGGATGGAAACCATCTTACCAAAGCAATGTATGTGCATCCAAGTAAATGAATGTGAGCAGTTCTAGTAACCGGGCGTCCTTATTTTGACATTTTTTTTAAATCACCTGTGACGAAACAGCACAATTATACTCATCGATCTGGATGGCTTGGAAGAGGTGACAATTAATTACATAAGATATTAAAAACCATAATTGAATAATTAACAAAATTCCACTAATAACCTTTCGAGATAATAAGTTTAGTCTACATATTGCAATATACAAACTGAAGCCGGTGATTTCACAAGCCACATCCACTTGGAATGAATTTTTAAACTTGCACACCTTTTGAAATAAGCACCGTCAAACTTGCGATGAAAATGCACTGTTCGTCTGCTTACTTTTCTTAACAATGTCTCTTTACACACTGAGGCACAAAAAAACTGCTGGAACACCAAAGCAGTTCGTCATGAAACTTGAGAATTCATATCCCAAAACTGGCGTCTTCATAATTCACTTGGAGCAGATGACTTCCGAAGGGATTGGCTACAAGTGATAAATTGCAACGTGTGCTGCACAGTAATTAGATAAAAAACTTAATTAGTTAAATATTAATTTTAATTCCTTGTACAATTATAGTCTGTCTGTGAGTAATCTAGCCCAAGATGAAGAAATGTGCTCCGTGTCATGGGTGATATAAAAAAATTATGTTCATAAAAAATAAGCATTTATTGAGTTCAGTGTAATGCAACAACAGCAGACAGGGATATGTAAGGGCATAATTTGATTCCAGACAATGCATACTAACTACACATGCCGTATTTATCTGCATGATGTATAAATCAATAAATGCATGTAATATTAAGTGTTTTAATATCTGTGCTTTGAGCTCACGAAACTTATTGGCTAGTCATGGTAAGATGTTCCTTGAGGAGACCATGATATGATGGCAGAAGGTTGTCATGCATGTGTAAGTTTGACGTATTTTTTAGCATGAATGTGGATAGAAAGAACAGGAGGGTTGCAATGTGGGCTTGTTGGTAATGCATACTCAAGGGGTGTACGGTAGCGCGATTAAAAGACGGGACAAAAGAAGACACACAGCGACACACACAGCGCTGTGTGTCTTCGTTTGTCCAGTCTTTTAATCGCGCTACAGTACACCACTTGAATAAAGAACAGGAATGCAGGAAAATTATAGCCTGAAATCTGTCCTTGGGCTTAGTTATATCATTGTTAACAGCACTTTAAGTTTGGACAGGTGTTACAGCTTACTAGTTGATAAATTGGTTATAATATAATAAATTAGGCTTTCCTTGTAACACTTAGTTTTTCATTGTAGGTCGACACCCCTGAGAAAGCTTTCTTGCGAGCTCGTGCAGCAAGACTTGCTTCACAGCAGCAACAGTCAAGAAAAGCGATCAAAAGACTGCAGCAATCAAGGCGGCGTCTTCAAAAACGGAATGCCGAACTAAAATCAGTTCTGAAGACACTAACCACACAGAACATTTTGCTCAGAGAACAGGTTTCTGTGCTCGACAGTCTTGGTGCTGCAAATCAACAGCTTTTGCAACGACAGGTAGCAAAGCAGACAGGACAACAGAAACCAAAGGAGTACTCGCCTGAGTTGAGAACATTTGCTCTCACTCTCAACTTTTATTCACCACGGGCATACAGTTATGTGAGGAAGGTATTCGACACATGCTTACCACATCCTCGTACTTTAAGGAAATGGTACGAAAGCATTGATGGGAAGGCAGGGTTTTCTAAAGAGGCTGCGACTGCTCTAAAGCTGAAGTGTTCAGAGAACAGCACCCGAGGCCATCAAACGGTGTGCAGCCTCATAGTTGATGAGATGTCAATCAGACAGCAAGTCCAATGGCAAGGGGGCCACTTTGAAGGCTACGTGGACATGGGCACAGGAGCCGAAGGTGACTGCTTGCCACAGGCAAAAGCTGCCTTTGTTGTAATGGTTGTCTGTATTAATGGGCACTGGAAGGTTCCTCTGGGTTACTTCCTTGTAGATGGACTTGTAGGTGAACAGCGAGCAAACCTAGTTAAGCAAAGCTTGCTGTCTGCACATGAGGCAGGGGCCATGGTTGTCTCAATAACTTGTGATGGTGCACCAGCAAACATAGCAATGCTTCAAGAGCTTGGCTGCAATTTTACAGATATTGACAATCTGCAAACAACCTTCCAGCACCCAGCAACCAAAGAACCAGTTGCAGCCTTTTTAGATCCCTGCCATATGCTGAAGTTGGTGAGGAATGCTCTTGCTCATCACAAATACTTTATCAACCAAGATGGAAGGGTCGTATCCTGGGCATATGTGGAGAAGCTGCACAATTTGCAAGAAAAAGAGGGTGTCCATTTGGCAAACAAGTTGCGAAAGGCTCATATTGAGTGGCAAAGGCAACCGATGAAGGTTCGCCTGGCAGCCCAAGTGATGAGCCTGTCCGTGGCGACGGCACTTGCTGAATGCAGGATCATGCACGTGGAAGGGTTTGCCAATACAGAACCAACCGAGGAATTTTTAGTCATTGTCAACAACCTCTTTGATGTGTTGAATTCCCGCAGTATGAATCAAAGAGAGTGGAAGAAGCCACTATGCAAAGAAAATATAAATAATGTAAAAGATATGTTTAATACTGCAGTACAGTACCTTGCCGATTTGAAAGAGCCTGTAAATAGAAGAAACTTGATAGAAACAGCGCGGAAGACTGGGTTCTTAGGATTTATTATATGCATGAAGAGTGTGATAGCCATGTATAATTTCCTTGTTGTTGAAAAGAAAGTACTACAGTACATTCCAGTGCACAAGATTTGCCAGGACCATTTGGAATTACTTTTTGGTTTAATTAGAGCACATGGCGGTCACAACGACAACCCCACATCACAGCAGTTTCAGGCAGCATTCAAGAAAGTGATAGTCCAAAATGAACTTTCTGATGTCTCGGGAAATTGTCAAGTCCTGGACAGTATTACAATATTGTCATGCAGTTCAGCCATAAGACGTTCACCAACCGATGTGCTGAATGCAAGCACACAGAGGAAGCAGCTTTTGACCGAGGAGTCGGTGGTTGAGCAGAGACAAATAGCCAGTGAACATGATTACTCTGCATCACTAGAAAAAATCAGTGATTTTGGGAGTCGTGTTGTGGCCTACGTCGCTGGCTACGTGGCATACAAGCTGGGCCAAAAGCTGATGTGTGAGCAGTGCACAGCGGCATTGTTTAGTACACCTGGAACAGCAGACACTGCATTTATACAGAGAAAGAGCAGAGGAAGGCTTCACTACCCATCAAAGAGTGTCATTTCAATTTGCCAAAAATCAGAATCTCTTCTTCGATGGGCTGTGCATATGAAAAAATTGTCATCAAAAACACTATTGCAGGACTTAGTACACCAAGTGCTTGAATCACTGCAGCAAAGAGAGCTGTTTGCAGAGCTACACTCGCACATGTTTGATAATTCTCCACTGGAGAATCATTATGTCCATCTTTTAAGAAGTGTAGCAGAATGTTATTTGAATGTACGCCTCTATCATGTCGGAAAAGAGACAACTCAGAGTTTCCACAGCAGTCGAGTGCGCCAAATATTCACAAAACTGACTCAATTTAAAGGGCAATAAAATTTTGTTGCAACATTTCATTTACTAAGGAAAGTAATGATGTCATTTCAATTTTTCCAGTCAAGGCAATGCCAAATATGTGTGTGTTCAATGTGTACTGAAACCTTCCATGTGTTTTTTTTTTTCTCATTTTCCTGCTTTTCTTTTCATCAAGTTTTGACTTTGCTGATGTTCCAATGTGTATGCACCGGTGGCGTTATTTAGTGCTTCATTAGCCCTGCATTCACTGTTCTTCATACATGCATGTTGAAGTGTTCTTTTTGATTGCAAGATTGTTCCTATATCACACTTCCATCTATTGTTTTTGTTCACAAGTGTCTAAAAACATTCCCCTATGCAATGTGAAAGCACTGAGGGTATAAAAAATGAAATAATCGATTAGCTACTGAAGTTGAAACTAATACTGAGAAATAACTTCAGCGTTTTGATGAAGCATACTGTTTTTGTAAACAACAATGTGTGTTTAATTTGTGTTGCCACAAATTCATGCGCTACTATACAGTTGAGTATTCTGACATGTTCTGTGCGTGCCTCTCTTTTCGATCTGCTATTTGTTAATAACACTGTCCATAACATGGCCATGGATATATGGCAGTTTGCTGATGTTTCAATCCTGCACCAGGAAATAATTTTGCCTTAAAATGGGCTCCATTAAACACATTTTTATCCCATGCTAAAAATAAAGAACTCTGACTGACCAATACCTAGAAGAACCTTTTACTCATTGCATCAGCCATCATCTACTATCCATGGTATCTAGTTATAAGTGCCTGTGAGATATTTCTGATAGCCTTAGGAAGAATAATTCACACTTGAAAAACCATAGTGGAAAAAAGCAAGGAAGAAACTGGCGCACTTAAGAAGAGCTTCCGCAAGTCTGCAAAAAATAATATATCCGGCTACCCGATATTGCTAGAATATGCTGCTGTTGTATGAGACGTATACAATTTCATACGCATTTATCTTGTGGTGCGAGTTGCTTCTTTGAACGTTTACTTTCTCCACCACAATATAAGAAATAAACAAAACACACATTAGTTCCATTAGGCATTGTCCAACACGGTCACATAATTTTAGGTGATTTTGTCACGTGACAGCAACATATTAAAACATTTTTTATCCAAGGGCTCAATGTCTGCTAGTTGAAACGGTAGGAAACCAAAAGAAATTGGAGCATAGGAGAAATCAACACTTCTTAATTGATGTACATGAATAAGAAAGGAAAATAAAAATGGATGAAAAGAACGGATTGTGTTGCCAATCTAAGTTGTTTTAATGCACAACATTTTTACTGCGTGGTTTAAATGTTCTATTGAACTGATTATATGAATACAATTGCCACGCCTTTCTCTTTGATTCATACCAATACACAGCAGTATCTTATGCGTATATTCCTTATTAGATTAGTCCTATTTATATGGCGCAGAACTCCTTACATTCAACTTGTTGATTCAGTGGTTTGCATTTGCTATGTTGTATTTAAATGATAATCTTTAACCCCTCCCATGAAAGGCTTGAAGATGAACAAACCTTTTCTGGACTTAAGACACAGAGTGTGCAAACATCTACAGTTGCCAGTCACAAGTGCCTATAGAAAAGGTGACCGAATTAAACTAGTGTTTTTTCCCTACGCTCAAATAGTATCAGACAAAGACGCAATTTGGAGAACTTGCTTAATAAACTCATTATGCAAACTGGCTCGCGAGGATTGTGCATTTCTTGCTCTTTGTGCACTTTGAAATTTCACTTCCACTTGTACATGTCATGAATGCCTTCCAAATAGTTTTGTACAGTACTGGATTTATTTAGTTTTTTTTTTAATTAGTAGACCCGTGTGCTTCTCTGTATGGTGCCCCGTTACATGAATGCAGCGCTTTAACGGCTACGTCTGTACACATCGACGTGCCAATCTAGGTCATGAAACTCTACACGTTGGTATAAAGCAGGCGTGCAGCTTGTGAAAATGTCGATGTCGAGGGCAGCAAAATGCACATATTCTGGGTAAATCCCTATCAGCACGTGTGTATTAATTGTGGTACACCTGTACAGGTGTACATGACCCTCGAACGTGCTCTGCCTAAGAGAGTCGGCGCTGTCGCGAGTAATGCGAGAAACAAGCAACTGTTGAGCAACACGTGTTTTAATATGCACAAAAGCAAGTTGTTACTGGACACGAAGTTCTGAAACTAGGATTATGCATTCTTGAATAACGCACGTTCTACGTGCCGCAAATGCAACATGCGCTGTCAATAGCAGGAATCACTGACCTGCAAGGCGTTCACTGTACAGATTCTGAAACGCATCGGTTTCGGTCTGCGATGGCACGTTAGCATGATTCCGCTGAAGTGGAGGCAAAATTTCCCGCGGATATTCCTTCGTCCGTTGTCAGTGCCGTGGCGCGGTACATTGCGTACAGCGTTACATATCCGCGTTCATTTCACGAGCTTTAGTTCCTCCTGTCCCACATGGCCACAGCAACATCCGGCAGAGCACGGTGCAGGTAACACAGCGCAACAAGACACTGTGACTAACGCAAACCCGCCCACACAGCGCTTTTGCCACGGCACGAAACCTACCAGAGCAACACGTGTGAGCGCTCAACACCATAACAACGCCGCCATTGTGGCCCAAAAGGCGTGGCCATACAGCCAAAAAAAATAAAAAAGCAGCAAAAAAATGAGAACCTACTACGTCATTTCCGCCACACTTTTCTCCTAGCGCGCGGCGGGGGTAGGGCCTCTCCTTAGTTTCCTTCCTCCGTGAGGTTCCCACTTTTCCGGCCCAGCTTTTCCTCTAGAGTTGTTCTACTAACTCCATAGAGTTTCTCACTACATTACCTAGAGGGAAATCTGGCGCTGCTGCGCTGTGGTATGCGTGGGAATGCCGGTATATTGTGACTTCGTATTGGCATCGTTCTTGGAGAGACAGGACACCTTGAAGACGCGCTTGGCTAGCACCGTTCCGTCTGTCACAATGATTCATTTTCTACTAAAACAGCACATGAAAAGCTGTTTTGGTTTTATTATTACGCAAAAACATGTTTTGTTTAACTATAAGAACTTGTTATTGCTCGTACGATTATATGTTACGTAAAAAGTATCAGCGGGCCGCTAAAGATGGAGGACAGACGACAAGGTTCGCGCTCGCTTTGAAACAGTTTGTCGTCTGTTCTTGCTTTTCTTCCCGTCGTCATGCATTGTAGGTGAGTAAAGATGGAATATGCGTGAATGGAAACATTTCATGAAAATTTTACTTTGAGAACGCGTTATTTGTGTAGCCATATCCACGTTTTAGACGAAGCCTCTTACAACACTAGCCAACGCGAGCCTTGCAGACACATATACCGTCATTCCCATGGCGGCACGGTGCCCCCTTAAGAAACTCCCATAGACGGTGGCGCCAGATTACCCTCTAGGTGTTATAGTGAGAAACTCTATGACTAACTCTATGGGAACCCCAAGAGCGCCGCCATGTTGCTACGCGCCGAGGTTGCCAGCTCCTGAGACGCTTGCTAGACTTGGTGACAGTAGCCAGTTTTAATCCGGCAACAGTAGCAGCGCCCCGAAGGATTGTGCAAATTGATGAATGCCTCCTTCGCGGCAAGCGAAAACACAATCGAGGCCGCCTAATGACGGGCGACAAGGTTCCGCCGAGCCGGCAAAATCACGGCGGTATTGCAGACCTTGGACCATAGTTATTCGGCATGACCTGCGTGACCACCGGGAAGTTCCGACTATTCAAGGTCGACAGACGAGACGCGGCGACGCTAGGCCCCATTATTGCAGCCAACGTTGAACCGCCGCGGACCACCATCCACACTGCAGTGATGAATGGGCCGCATACAACTGCATCCCGAACTTAGTGGATGCTAACGGAGTGAGCCTCAATCTGCAATGGGAAACTAAACCAGACAGCATGAAATTTGTGGACCCGATCACGGGCGTTCACACGCAAAAAAATGGAAAGTTATTGGCATGCAGAAAGTGAAGCGCCACCTCCTCTCCGCCTGGAGTCGCACCTCACATGGCTGTGTTGGGTAGTCAATTAATGGCCACACGCGCTGCAAAGACTCATTTCTGCGTTTGTTAGAAGCGATCGCTCGGCGCTACCCAGTGTGAAGGTACACGACAAAGTAATGAAAAACAAAGCGCAGTGTTCTGACCCTTTGCTTTTGTATGAATGTTTCCCGGCATTGCTGCGCGCTTACGTACACGGTACGCCAGCGGCGCAGCGTTTTCTTATATATAAGCGCGAGCAGCGAGCGATGTGTTCAAAGACCAGCGCAAGAAAGCAGGCGCACACCAAATATGCGCGCCTGCACCCAGCCGCGCCGAATCAAACCAGAGAAAAGGAAAGCAGCGACAAGCGATCGTATAAAAGCCTAGTGCAAAAACCAGACGCACACCAATCTGCGCTCGGAAAAGTGATGGTGTCAATACCTAGTGCAGAAACCAGGCGCGCATCAATCTGCGCTCGGAAAAGCGCGCGCAAGCACGTAGCGAGCAGCGCCAATCCAATCCAGAAACCAAAGGAGAGGGGGGAAGTAATGTGTGACGTTCAGTGTTACCCCCCAGGGCACCCAAGGGACAGTGGGGGGATCAAAGCTCGAAGCAGAACGGTACGTAGGTTGGGGCCGCCGAGGCAGGTGTGTGCCAGGGAGTGTTCGAACGGACAGCTCCCCTGGCACGCGCAGGGGAGCTGTCCTCGCAAGGTCGAGATACATTAAAGGCACCTGCGCCCATGATCTTTCTTTTGCCTCGGTGCACTGAGCACGATTAACGAGAATAATATGGAGGGCATCCGGTGCAGTCGCGAATGCGTCATGACAAATGTAGCTCGCGTCACCTGGCGTGTGTAGTAATATCAGAGTTGGTTGTATGAACTTTATGCATAATACGCTTTGTTACGGTACCTTAACGGAATGGGTCTAGAGGACGGTGTTGGTACATTTTTTCGTACCGCCCTAATCCTATACCCCCCACTACAAACACACACACATATCCCCTTTTTTTATGTATGCATACAATTCCTTGCCATGACGGATCATAGCCTCCTTTATTTTTGAGAAATAGAGGAGGCTATGGACCGATTGACCAGTTCAAGTTGTCAACTTGTCAGTAACCGTCATAGGAATCACTGTAATAAACACTATTCCACGATCGGATTGTTTACTTTCATTTTTTTGTTGTAACACTGAGGACTACACAGAACTTTATTTTGTATATGTGAGAGAAGTATGTGGATATCACGAGCTTAAGCCAATGTGCGATACATAGACAAAGCAGCTGCTACAACATGAACTGCATTGAGGGCCACACAACACGTACGTAATTAAAGGTGCAAAATATAGGGGGAAGCTTCAAAATACGCTCTGTAGCACTGCAAAGTATAACATATATTGTATGTGTACAATAAATGTTCAAAAGAACAATGCATCAATGTCCCATTTGCCTTCAAGTTTATTATCAAGTTCAAGTTTACTGAAGTTTATTATGAGCATATGTACAACAGGAATCTACTGACACACCCGCAGTCAAGGTGGCTGTTTGAGGTGTGCTGGCTGCGTCAGTGTAAGAAAAAGAAATTGGGTGAATGTCGACACCAGTGCCACTGCTTCTTGCCTCTGACCTGCACGTACCTCCGTGGCACCTTTGTGCACAAGTGTGCTGGCTTGGCGAGGCGCAGGAGTCATCCGAGAGAAAGAGTATCGTTTACATGGAGAAGTGGCTGTTCACGTTGCCTGTCGCTTTCCCTCAAATGTTTCCTTGGCGACTAGGGTGACACACTCGCAGTCAAGGTGGCTGTTCGAGGTGTGCTGGCTGCCTAAACGAAAGAAAAAGCAAGAAATTAGATGAATGTCGATACCAGTGCTATTGCTTCTTGCCTCTTACCTGCATTTGCCTCCATGGCCTCTTGGCTTGCGGAGTCTGTATGAGGGAGATGCTGTTGCTAGGCGTAGGCATTGTCTAAGCAAAAAGAAAAGGCCATTCAAATGGGGAATTATGGAAATAAATGCAGTTATGTCTGCTTCTTGCACTCTTCTTGTCTAAAAGTTTTCAAACATAGTGTCCAGTATGCACCAGCACTTTGACTGCTCCTGCTTTTTACCTGCAAGTGTTGCTGCGAGATCCTTAGTATGGCTGCGTGCAGCATTGTAACACTTGGTGGAGGCATTTGAAGTGGTAGCCAAAAATATAAAGAATCATCCTTGTCTGCACGAATGCTTTCAATTTCTAAATGCAGTGGTAACTATCATTATTAGTGCAAGGCCCCCCATATCTATGCAGCAAGTGCCATAGCTCGAAACTGAATTTTTCCTTTAGTGTTTCACAAGGCATCTGATATGTCCACATTAGATGTGATGTGTTTGTTTTTATTTACCCCAGTCTGGAGAGAGCATCACTAAATTGTTTTTTTTATTTTTGCTTGTCTTGTTTTTTGGTTTATTTCTGAATTTATCCAGCACCAGTCTCATGATGCTAAAGTGACTTATGTAATGACAATCATAGCTTTTGTTTTGCAGAAAAACAACGCATTTCCTGACCCATTGTTTGACATCCCCTCACTCGCATAATCTTGCAGAGTATTCTACCTATATTGACTTGCTTGACCTCCACTAAAGAGTTGCATTTGCAAATACGACTCTTTCCTTAAAACCATTCGACACTTCTCATAATTTCTGTACCTTGGGCTTCTGATACTCTGCATTCACCATTTTTGCTTGTTTCTGACTAGAAATGTCTTCTTTAATTTAGAGCTTAAATTTTACCTTTGGAACACAAGGAAGGGCTTGCATTGCATATCTGCATAAAAGGGAAACATGTTTCATTAAACGTTTGCAAAATCCAATTGAAGATTGATGAATGCAGCTTGCAGTGTGATTTGACTGAATGAGTCATAAAAAGTAACTCATCTCACTTGGTAAATTAAAGCACATATTAGTGTGACGTACAAGATATGTTACACTAACGTGGTCGGTTCTCTTGCTTATACAGCAAAACAATCGGTGCGCGAGAAAAAAATTATTTTTGCATGCCCCTTGTACACACTGATTTAAGGAAAATGAGAAGGAGCTGTCCACATGATGTACTTATTTTACCTGCGAGTATGGTCAACAAAAATGTGTCCCAGCCGCTTAGTGGTATTCGGGATTATGTCAGTATTGTGCCTGTTGTCTAAAATAATTGAATTTTGAAAATGCTCGCAGGGATCTGATGTGCATATCTGCAGTTTATGGATACATGTAAAATACTCAGCATCAAGTGCGAGTGAACGGTCCCACAGGCCCGGCTCAATCATGCAAATAGATTCGCTGCACAAATTTGTGACCAGAAAAGATATTCCACATGAAATGGCATGCAAGGAAGTGTTGAAAATATTGCACAGTTAATAAAACGCCTACGCTATTAATATGTGGGTTGATGCACTCGTTATGCTAAACGTAGGTGAGGCGTGCAGACAGGACACAAAAGTAGAGTATTTACTAGCAAACAACACGACCGCCGGCCACTTCTCTACTCTTGTGTCCTGTCTTTTCTTTCCCAACACTACATGCCTCTCATTTGCCAACATGTTATGAAAAGAATGAGACATAGCAGCCCAGGCTTATCTTGCTGACATTACATCTTTGCAGAGCACTTTTATGTTTCTTTTTTTAATATTGTGGGCGAGCTCCACCACTGGAAAAGCTGGCGCCGCTGTCGGCATGATGTGGCATGAGGGATCATGTGTATACAGCGGCCGCATCGGCTGCTTCGCAAGTATTATGGCCTGCACACGCATGTGCCAAAAGCTTCCAGAGGACTTTAAGAAGGTGGAAGGATTCCAAACTTTTGTGATGGAAGAAATTAAAAATCGTAGAATCGCTGACAGCCATATTATAAATATGGATGAAGTGCCACTCACGTTTGACATTCTTATTGAAAATAATGTGGCACAGAAGAGTGATAAGGCTGTCACAGGTAAATCTACAGACCATGAAAAGGTGCATGTCACAGCTGTTCTGGCATGCTGCGCCAACAGGAAAAAACTTCCGCTGATGATAACTTTTAATTAAAAAAAACTATGCCAAAGGAAGTCTTTCCACCCGGCGTTGTCATCTGTGCAAATGTGAAGTGCTGGATAGATGAAGAAATGATGGGCAGCTCACGGTGCACATAAGGAACCCTCTGCACTTGTCCCTCACTGCGATTAGTCACTTGGAACAGTTTTTGAAGCTGCGTCTCGCAAGCTTGGGTGCAAAAAGCACAAGAACAAATTCGTCAAATCTGCGGAGTGAGTCATGTACAGCATACTGATTTCTTGTGGCAGGACATATTGACACGTGTCCTTATCTTTATCAGGTTACCACATTTCACCGGCTAACAAATCTTATTGCACAGCGCAGGACGCACCTGCATGTATCTAAAGTTTCTCAAAAGTTATCGATGGTTCTATCCACTGTATGTTGTCGCCGAACCTTGTGTAATATCTGATTTCATGTATGCGCGACACGAATGGTGTAAAACTTTCTGGAAGACGCGCGGGCACCAGTGATTACTCTGGAATTTACCTTCATGACTGATGTATAAAAGCCAATGCGCTTGACCCGTTAATCAGATTTTCGCCGACTGTGTTCGCCGCTGTCGCCATTGTTTGAGTGCAGCCTGTATTTTAGGGCACAAGTTAACCAAATAAAACGCTAGTTTCGTCATTTACAGTTCTGCAGGTTTCTTCACCGTCACTATCACGTGACAATATATAGGCCGAAGTGGGAGGCGAGTAAATGATCACCTCCTGGAACACCATATAAATGTGAGGGACAAGTGCAGAGGGTTCCTTGATGTGCACTGCAGGAAGTGTGAATTTAGTGAAAATCATAGTGCTGTTCCCAGTCCCAGCCAAAGTGCAGACCCCTGTGTGAAATCGAGCTGCATGGCAATCTATCAAATATGCACCATTTTCAAAGAAGCAGCTGTCAACTGACACGTGAAATCATCGAGGCAAAAATGATAAGACAGTTTAGGGGAAAACTGCGTGTCCAAGCCATCGATTACTGTGTCTCCGAAGGAATTATACTACTTGTGTCATCGCCGATTGTTTTGCTGGCTGAGCTTGCGTGATGTACGGTCACAACATGCCTTTATATTCTGCTTTGCGGTTCTCAATAAATACTCACAATTTAGCGCTTGTGCGTCTCCTGCCCTCGTCTGGTTGTGTGCTTTAAGTCTTTAGTCGCGTCTTACCAACACGCCCAAACAGCCACAATACCTGCAATGACTACTGTAGAGTCATCGTTAATATCATGTGCGAGCTCCCCTATGTTCATCATCCAGTGGCAGCCTATGACAGCAACCAATACACCTGGTAGACACTAAAATGCAAGAACTTCAAATTCACGCTCATAGGTGCCCATATTCAGGGTGTCTGCCAAGTTGACATTTCCAAATTCCCTGAGTTTTCCTGGTTTTCCCCGAGTGTCCTTGCAAAATTCCCCGAGTGATGCAGAACTATGTTTTATGTCAAGATGGGCTGAAACCATATCGCCCGATCCTGTCGCTCTCTGGTAAGCATAGGAAAAAAAGTTAAAAAGAACAACTTAGTCCAATTTGAATACTAAGGAGTAGTGTTTATGTTATTTAAAGAGAGAATAGAACGGAGGGGTTTGTAAAATGCACAGAAAAGAATGTCTTAAAAAAAATTGCAAATCGATCGAGTCGGACATTCTCAAGTACGAATTAAAAGGAGATGCTTACAGAAGCAAATATTTTAGAATATGAGCTATCTTTATCAACTGATAGCAAGCTCAGTGGTATGAGGCCCGAACTTTGTCACAATCAGATTCTCTCTCAACAGCTCGTAAGTGATCAGCTGTCCTGACATACTCTCAGCCCGCGCACGACGCCTCAGTGTTGTTTCACTGCTTTAAGAGGAAGCTTTAGCTCGGGCCCAACTCCGACGCGGCCTATTCAAATACATGTAAAAACGCAAAAACGTTTTTCTGAGATAACCCCTGGACCGATTTTAATGAAATTTGTTGCATTCGAGAGATAAAGTTAAATTCTAGTGACTGTTGGAAGCGGAATTTTGATTTAGGGCTTGAATTTTGTTAAAAAGATTTTCAAAAATTCAGGAGTTCGAAAAAAATAGAAGCACGAAGTTTACAAGCTAATAGCTCAGCATCAAGAAAAGATATCACGGTTCTGTAAACGGCATACATTAGGTCATTCAAAGCGGACAAATTTCATATGTCATTTTACATCTTACGTGAATTGGTTACGTTGTTTACAAGGGTTCTGCAAAAGTTGTAATTACATATTAATAAACATTTTTTAGATTCATGTGTAAGATGTCAAATTTGTCCGCTTTAGATGTGCTATTAGGCACACTTCACAGAATTGCGATATAAGTTTTCCTTGCGGAGCTACGGAGTTGTAAACTTGATAGTTTCGTTTTCTGAAAATTTGCGATTTTTGCCAATTTTTAATAAAAAATTGAAGCCGTAAATCGAAAATTCGGAACCAACAGTCACTAGATTTTAAGGTTTTCTTTTAAATGCAACAAACCTCGTCAAATTTGAGCCAGTAGTTGCCGAGAAAAACGAATTCTCCTTTTACATGTATTTAGATAGGAGCACCGGAGCTAAAGCTTCCTCTTAAAGAGTTTATTTTGGTTTGGATGAGGGACACCCGCATCTCGGCATCAGCCAACATGGTTTTTTGAGCTCAAGCTCTTTCAAAACGGCAGCAGCACGCTTCCTTTCCCGTTCGTTCCTCAATGCGTAGGTCCTTTCTGTTCTTGTCCTCTTTCCTCTACTCGTTCACCCCACAGAACATTTCAAGCATCTTGGTCAGTTGCACAATCCACGTCCGATTTTTCGTACTCCCTAGGGGCCGCGAAAACGTCCGATAAATCGGCCAGTTGGAAAAAATAAATGCATGTCATTTATTTGACTGCCCTTAAGGGTTCAAACCGCCACAGGCACATTCGAAAACGCTCTGAAGGCCTGTCGGTACACGTATTAGGCATATCGGTGCTTGTACTGTGACAGGAAATACCGGATGCACGCGTGTATAATTAAGGAATACATACTGTGTCTCGTGGCAATATCCCCTTCTTACGCGTTATGCTTCACCAAGTAACATTTCTGTACAAAGGCGAAGCTGACTTTCGGGAACCGGAATTGTGCAACGCACAGTGCTTTCCAAGCTTCTAAACCAATCGCAAGGACCACAAAGGCGGAGTCCATGCCATTGCTGACAGCAGCGAATTCTTTCAATAAAAAACACGGCACCCAGCGACAAGAAGCTTCATAGCGCTAAGCGGATCTGCGTGCGAGAGTGCCTGTTCGAGGTGGCGGCTTTTATTAGTGCCGTTTCGGACCTGCGGTCACGGCAGAACGTCCAGAAAATCGGACGGCGAAGAGTTCTTGCGTCCGAAATTTCAGACGTTCTGATAGATTGACTCCATGGGTGCCGCGAAGAGGCCCAATTTATCGGGAATCCGGAAAGTCGGTCGTTGACTGTACACTGGCAACTCCTCCAGCCGACGACAGGGCGTCAAATACGATTTATTACAATTCCTATCTGTTACTTGGGCCAGCATTACCATGACTTTCGACCCTTTCGATAAGATTACAGCTAATTTTCCCTGATAGAGGCACAAATTCCCCGAGTTTCCCCGAGTTTTTTCGGACTACTCAAAATCCCTGAGAATTCCCGGTTTTCCCGTTTGGTAGACACCCAAAATGCACAGAAAATAAAATGTCTTAAAAAAATTGCAAATCGAGTCGGACATTCTCAATTACGAATTAAAAGGAGGTGCTTACAGAAGGAAATATTTTAGAATATGAGCTATCTTTATCAACTGATAGCAAGCTCAGTGGTATGAGGCCCGAACTTATGAACTTAAATGTAACATTTCAAATTCACAGGTCTGTTTGACGCTGCACGACGATGTGCACCTTTAGCAGCGACACCTAGGCCTTAGATTATTACTTAATTCTGGGGCGAGTTTATGGAGTAATGTTGTAGCCTTGTTTGAAGCATCAGCGCTAGGTTACAGTCATGGGAACGTTTGTTGAGCTGTCTATAAACAAAAATGTTACCTTGTTGATGTTTCTATATTAAAGGGTCCTTAAACCACCTCCAACATACTTTTGTCTAAACAAACATGTGCATTGTGTACAGTGACCACCACTTTTTGCACACGTGGCAGTGCTACGTGCTGCAAGGAAGCTAACAATAAAAAAAAATTGTTTCGTGCTCCTCTCCGGGCTTTTTTGGCCCCTTCTTCACATGTAATATCACCAGGATAAAACCTGTTGATTGGTAGGTTACCAGTTTAGAATGGGCTGAATGACATGACAACGGTTTATTTGTCCTGGGACTGTAGCACCAGCATGTTAGATCACCGAAGGTAAATTTAACATAAAGAAACTTAATGTTTTGTTCTATGGGCACTTTGAACCTAACTTACAGTGGACAAAGGCACACGCGTATAATGTTACTAACAGCTGAACACTTTTGTGTCAAAGTTGTCTAGCTTAACATTGACAAACACTAAAAAAATCAACAAATCTATATATTGTATTTTTTGTACCATTGATGCATGAATACAGGTCTCTGTCTAGCTTAGCTAAGTACAGGTTGCTTAAAACAGATGGGACAGCTTGTGCAGGAAAACAAGACTAGAAAAGAAAGAAAGTGCTCCTAGCTGCCAAGTTAAACACAGGAAGAAGTTTAGATTGTAAGACATCAATTATATATCGCATACCCTTATCGTGTGGAAAGTATTACGTCGGACAGATGCATTAATGATAGACTGCGTGAACACAAAAATAAAGTCAACAAAGTTGCACCAGATGGGTTTCTCTCCCTTAATAAGTGCTCCCCTCTCTTTTAATCAACAGCCATTACTGGTAGAAATAAGTGCGAACTGACTAGACCTATAACAGAAGCCGAGCAGATTAATGCCCTAGGGGATTCCTGTATCAGCAAACCGTCATTGGCTCTCTCTGAAAAAGAACTAAAATAATTGCGCATGGCTTAACATATCACTTATAAAAATGTTTCGCTCTGAATGTTTATCTGTTCACGTGGCTGTGACTCATGTTGGCTAAGTGTATATGTACGACCTGGTTTTCGATAATAAACATTGTTGAAAGTTAGTGCTGTGTGTGTCCCTGTGCGTCTTCTTTTGTACAGTCTTTTAATCGTGCTACAGCGCACCCCTCTCATAAAGTTTCTATTCAGTTTGGACAGCAATTTCTTCTGTTGACACAACCCATAGGTTTTGCAGTGCTGCATAAAACTAAATAGAGTTACATGGAGCTTATACAATTGTATGCATCGCCGTTAGTTGCATAGTATTATTTAACCACCTCAGTAAAGCTTTGCTACATATAAGATTCCAACATGCGTGTTTGATCTGAATCTTTAAAATCATTCTTTACCACATTTCTATAATTTATTCCTCCTTCAGAAAATTATAAAATTCAAATGCCAAATGAAATTTGCAAAACAATTACCTAGGCTCAAAATCTACCTCTTAACACACTCCCTTGCTTTTCAACTTATTTTTGCAGGGCAGGCTTCTGTATTACAAATTACCTTATTTTATTTATGACTGGTTTCTTTTGCATGTTCATTTGTCTTTTTTTTTTTTTTCAGCACCCAGTTTTCGGCCCATGACTCTCAGGGCAAGGGATGTCGATTGACAGCTGTATTGGTGAACTGTGCGAAGGCTTAGCAGGCCCAGGGCATTACTTGATCCCGATCCCTCAGCCACGTCCACCCCTTCCTCTCCCCCATTTCAATAAAGCTTATCACCACCACCACTATCCACCAAAGTGGTTTGTGCTATTTTGAAGAAAATCACCATTAGCATGTAGTTCAGTTGCGTGTGGTTGAAAGTAAAAATAGATTTTTCATTTTTAACAATTTTAAATGTGCAAAGATAGCAAAATATGCAATATGCAACCTCATACGTGATTCGATCGGCTCTCTTGGTTGTTTACCACTACCCACTAAGTCATCTAAAATTAAGGAAGCTTTTATGGGCAGCTGTGCGACAAGCATGCTAGATTTGAGACCCCTGGAATATACATCTACTTGTTTTGTGTGCACAAAAATAAATGAAGGACGAGATTTTATTTTCGCTGGCACAACAAACTGACACTGTGCTTCCACTGCAAGCCAGCTACTTTGTAAACCGGCCTTCAACATTTTGCAAGTGACCCCAGCATGCTAGCACAACCTCGTGGTCATGCTGGTTGGTCAGTATGAGTACAATGCAAAGATTTGAACAATAAGAAAATGTACAATGGTACAGGGGATTTTGCCTTTACAGTGGCTTTCATTGGATCACTTCACAGAAAGCTTTACCAAGTAAGAGCTTCATCTACAGCAAAGCAACTATTTAACCCTTTCAGGCGCCATGTTGACAATTTTGTATGCCAAGATGGTGCATCAACAGCAAATATATTGATGAAAGTAATGATATTTAAAATGTGTCACATACATCTTGAAACAATTTTGATTGGAATTGAGCTGCAAGTGTCAATAATGTGTACAAAACAAGTGGCAAGGTAGACGGTTGTGTTATTGCTTGGTGTGAGTATGTCCTTGTATGTAGTGGGTTCACTTCTTTCATTGTTATTCAGTGTGCTACACCAGACATCATCTTCAAGTACCCGGATAGGCAGTTTTCAAGCATGCTATACATGAAATAGTTGACTTTCTCATATCTGATGTTCCTGTAGCTAGTTTTCGCATGAAGTCCCCATTCTGCAAGCTTGACAAAACTCACTAAAAATTATAAATTGTTAACCTATTCTGCATCTGTACACTTTACGATTCTGAAGATGCAAGAAATGCAGTGAAAATAAGTTTTCAATCAGAATTCATTGGCGCCTGAAAAAGTTAAGGGTCACGAACCCTGCAAGTTGCCATGAATGGCGCCAAATGACCAAACATGTACGAACCATGGGTGCCAGAAAAAAGGTGCATTTTTTTCGCAGCTTCGTCATGCTGCCTGAAATTGACAGTTAAAATTTTACAACACAGACCTGTTGTCTGTACACTTTTGCTTTTCAACAAGCAGGCATTACTGAGCAGAAAATCAGCTCTGGCTACAAAAGGTGTTTTGACAATAATTTGATTATACTGATGCATCTTTACTACTTTTACTTCGACTTCAGTGAATTTGCAAGACATATTGCAACTTTGAAACTGCAATAGGCTGAAAATAAAAAACATGCAGCTGAGACCTCAACATCAACTGGGCACTTTCCACAGTTATGAGCATCTGCTAACATATGTTTGTGTGTTCCAGCATGAGCGCAGCAATCTCTCATCTGCTAATCAGGTACAGAAAGCCCCTTAGAGACTAGTGCACTTGACCCAAATAACAAAAGATCCATCACAAGTGTTTTGCTCAGAGCACGTTGCCAGTAGATATTTCTACCACCAACTTAGCACTGCAAAGATAGATTTAATGCTAATATATATCAGAAAAAAGAAGGTAATATGTCAATAAGTGTTTCAGAGGTTACAAACTTTGCAGCCAAGAAAAGCAAGCTAGACAGGAGGGCACCTCTCTAAAAAAAAAAAAAAAATCATTTTCTGCTGAAGGCAACCAATTGAATAAATTTTAAGACACCAACACTGCCACTGTGTGATGTATGCCTATAGAAAGCAAAGCTAGTTGACATGAAGGTTGCTTATTTTACGTGATACTGTTTCAATATCTTCTTTGGTCCCACATTCCTTGGCACACACTTCAAGGTCATCTAGTGACTTGGACCGGACAATACCAGCCACAGTAGTGGCACTTGCGTTTGAACTGGTCCCAGTCAACTTGGACGGGCTGCCCGGGTTCGACTTGTTGACACCATCAGTGCCATTCTCAAACTCAGCTGCAGATTCGTCTTCTTTTGTCCTCAGCATGTCCACTAGTCTTTGCCGCCAAGGGTAGTCATATGGCTGATAAAAGTAGTGTCGCCTACGAAGGGCCCGAATACGAGGACGTCGTAAAGTCAGGAGTGGCACAGTCTCAGATGGACTTGGGGGGCTCTCTGGAACAACACTTGAGGTCATGAATGAGAAGTCTGCAATGTAGGCAGAATTCATGGCTAACACACAGAGCCCAGAATGGTGTGGGCTAGAGTCCATGTTTCTAGCTCTGTGGGAAAGCTTCTCAAGTACATAGTCCTGGCGAGAGTTTGTGACAGCACTCAGCATGCCCAGCTCATGTAAAGAAGCATCCAAATCGTTTGTGCTTGACGAGGTGCTTGCGGATGCTGGCTGAGGTGGCCGCTTGGGCGCTGTGTGGCAGCAGTAGCAGTTAGGGCTATTTGTTTCATGATGCAGAATGCTCGCCATTGTACTGGAACAAACTCGAGCATTCTGAAACAAACGGAATGAAGCAACACAATTTCAGGCTAAGGTACAATACTATGCAACTACACCGAACAATAACCAACAACCCTGTTTTGCGACGAACCCTGTTGATGATATCTGCACACTTCGGGAGACAACTTTCTATTTTGAACAACACATGGCGCGACGATGCAGCACTTCACGATCACGACAGGAACTGATATGCACTCGCCTTTCGCAGCAATGAGGAATACCCCAGCTGCGTTATCAGCAAAATACCAGCCACTATGATATAATCGCAATCGGACGTTCCACGGAAACGTCCTCGAGGCTAGGAAGCTGAAGCGAGCATGTTCCATCAGTTCCATGTCAAACTTCGTGGACGCTCTCGCATACGGTGCCATAATGCCCGTCAGTAAAAAGGAAAAAAAAAAAAGAACGAGTGTTGCAGGCAGGCGTGTGAACTCGGCAACATGAACTTGTATCATTTAAAATGAATCACCGAGACAATTTAAAAAAAATGAAGCATCACAGTCGCCTGTGTGCACGGTGCCACAATAGGCATAATCATGCCGGTAGCTTTGCGCACTTCAAAGCGTCTAAAAACCGAACACTTTCGCGGTGGCCATCACTTCGATTATACATGCACCCAGCAATCACAAAGTGCATTTGCACGCAACAGATCGAGCATGCAGGATGGGCTATTTAAGCGAAGGCTCACGATGTCAGTCTGTAGCGTACCAGTGATCGCAGCGTTTAACACAACGTCAAACATGCGCAGATGCTTGTAGACCCCACTTTCAAACCTAAAGTTAATTATATTGCATATCGTCAAAAGTACAAAAGCGTATAAATATACAAAAGGAAACGCTCTGTTACAGCAGCTACTGCAGCCAGCTACTAGACAGGACCAGGCCCAACAAGCAACCATAAAATAAAGAGGAGGAAAGACATAAAACACAAGACGCCCTGACTACCCTGACGTCAGGTTTTTGAAGCCGGAAGTGCAACCATGTTGGTGTGCCATCTACCTTTTCGCCTCCAGTCAGCTTGCCGGAGCCATAGTTTCTCACTACATTACCTATTCTGCCACACCAGGCATTGGCCACACTGTCCAACTGCCAGAGGAGTAGGTGTCATAGAGTTTCTCACTACATTACCTAGAGGGAAATCTGGCGCTGCTGCGCTGTGGTATGCATGGGAATGCCACCTCTACCTGAACATCGCCCCCGAGGGCTCCGTGGTCGCTGCGCATGCGTTAGCTGAGAGAAGGTGAGAAAGGAGGACAAGTTGGCTTTACCGGATGTGACGTCACATTGTTGTTTGTTTTTGCTTTTATGAAATAACTACTCTCGAACTCAGACGGCATGGCTCGCGTCTCGTTCTTCGCGCGTACGTATAGATGTGGTCCGCTTTTAGTTTTTGGCGAATGCTTAGAAGCTTCAAGTTGCGGACACTGCGGTGGGCCAGGGCTTGATGACATTTGTTGCCCAGCTGCTGGTGCTACCGCGACGTACTTGGAGCAACGGTAAGTGTTATGCGATTACCCGTTCTCTTGCTGACACGTAAAAAAACCGGTTGCGCATTCGAGCTGTGGTCGATGTGATCTCGAAATTCGAAGGAACACGAAACGGTTGTCGCAGGTCCCGCAGTGATCGCAGTATGATTTATTCGTTCGTGCCTTCAACACTGCAGTTCCTACACGTTGCACTGATGTGAAAAAATGAACAAAAAGACAGGGACATCTTCCACGCGCCAGAAATGCATGCACTCAACTAGCGTGGATGTCGTCCCATGATGTTTATCGCGTTCTTAAGTCTATTTTTCTCCATCTCTATAGGATGACTACGCTATGCCCTTCTTATTTACCCATGCAGCGTATTGCTGCATTTAATTACCTTTCTCACTGCTGACCGCGGTATGGGCGTTAGAGGCCTTCATTCGTTGCAGTGAGATAACGAAAGCGTATTTCCTTCACTTAAAGCTTCTTAGTAGCTCCTTTGCGAGCGGAGGAGTTAAATCATACAATGCGTACGTTGTGAGCGAGCTGGTAAACGAAACCACTTCACTGCTGCTGCTACTATCACTTTTACGGGAACTTTCAAAATTAAACATATATATATTAGTATGAATCGGCTCACCAAGCTTTATATGCACGTCCGTTGCTTTCGTTCATAGATCATGTGCGTAGCTTTGCAACCGTGACCGATATTGTAAGAAGACAGATGACACAAGTAATGTGTCTACTTTAATTGTTGCCTGTGCTGTTTTTAGAATATCAACCAACTCCGCGCAGTCGTGCTGTTTACAGCTAAAACGTGTTTTTTCTTGTTGCATGAGGAACATTTGCTTCTAATTGTGGCAGTAACGTTGTAAATTTTCTTCGGCCCAGATCGCTGACTGTGTGCAAACTTGTCTAATTTGTTTCACTTTGCTGCTGTCTTTACAGCTTCTGCTTATTTACTCTGCCTGCACCTTATATTTGTTGTGTTTATCGAGACCTGGCCTGTCTCTGCCTCGTTGAAGACAAATGGACACAAGTACTGGTTGCTGTTGGTTTGTTTGGTTTGCTCAGTCTGAGCGTGGTATGTATATCCATTTGCTAAAAGTGTATGCAGCTGCGTCTAATGCAGGTACTGCTGCATCTAAAGGTAGATTTAATAAGTAGTGGTTTGAGCGAGAATTAGTTGGTTTGAGTGATGTATAACACCAGAGAGTTATTGTTCTAGAAAGGTGACAAAGCTGGTCCACAAATTTAAGGTATGGAGATGCTTAACCATTTAAGTGTTCTAAGTTGCCATGAAGTATTACGCACATTTAAAATTTCAGTTGCAAAAGACATAGTAGAAGAAGAATCCAGAGGATTTGCTGCCAGATGTCTTGAGACAATAAATTGTAGAGAAAGCATTATAGTGTGAGCTGCCAATGATTGTCGTCAGGTCTAACCCATTTTTCCATATAGTCACTGTTGCTTCATTGTCTGTTGCCATCACATGCTTGTTATAAACAAAAAATTGAGCTGCATGATTCCCCTGATTTTTCTCGCTCATAAGATACAAATGTTTTGATTTCGGCTGCCTTGGGGCCTCATGGTAGAAAACGAGTTTTTATTAGCCAGTTGTCAGCTTCTAAGATCATGTGCTTTGTAATGTGGGTGTTTTAAAGGATGCTACACGTCTGCCATCATAACTGTGAGTGCTGCTGCCTAGCACTCCCACGGCTATGCTCAGTACATATGCGCAGCTATCCAAGAAAATTGACATTGGGACAACTGCCGTTGAAGCTCACTTGGTAGAGCATTGCAAGCACAAGGCAGAAAACGTGGGTTCAGCTTCGTTGTCTCTTATGCAAAGCATTATCATGAGCTGTCTCCTGGCTTCTTCGTACATCCAGTCAGATAGGCTCAATAATAGTAATGTGCCTGATGGTGGGTCGTTAATCAGGGCCCTTAGTGCAGCAGCCCAATTCTTTACCCATTAGGCTAAAGATGCATGCATAGCGCGCCAGATTATTCTCATTGGTTCTCTCGTAGCAGCTAATTTTTTCAGATGTTATGTGACACAGAGTTTGGGATTCACCCGTTTCAGCTCAGATGCAACAAAGCAGGTGTTGTGTCTATTTCAGTGAGAAGTGTGTGCAGTTGTTTTGGTTTCTCTGTGTTGACGTAGTGTGCTTTGTATTTCATGTGGTGTTAGGCATTACCTCAATTGCAGCTTCAATGCTGTGCCCATAAAAGCAGTTGTAGGTAGGTGCTCAGGAGTAACGGGAAGCTCATTCTTCCTCATTCTCTCTTGCATACAGCAGGTAGTGCATCCAGTTTAGTGCCATGCACCTGTGTGGGGCATTTCCTTGTTCTTATTCTGCTGATGTGTTGTACATAGGGGGAAAGTCAATCCTCTACATCATGGTTGTCAATGCCGCTGAATACAGTGCAGTCTCAGTCTCGTTGCCTTGAAATGTCATAAGAGGTGACATCTGGGGGTAAACATCTTGCTGTACCTTGTAATCGGGCATAGCCAAGGTTGTGGTTGTGCAACCCAAGGATCCTGGAACTTTCTGTGGGACCAATGGCACCGATGTTGAAAAGTGGGTGGCTATGTACGAACGTGTGAGTGGAATCAGCAGATGGGACCCCACGTGTGTGCTAGTTAACCTGTTGTTCTACCTAAGAGGCACGGCAAAGGTGTGGTATGAAAACCACGAAGAGGAGCTAACCAGCTGGGACCAATGCAAAGAGAAGTTGACAGAGTTGTTTGGCAAACCAGCCGGCCGTAAAATTGACGCAAAACAGGAACAGGCCTCCTGTGCCCAATCCCCCACGGAGTCCTATCTCTTGTACATCCAAGACATGCTGGCACTTTGTCGTAAAGCAAACCCGATCACGACATGACAGAAGCTGAGAAGGTCGGGCATGTGCTTAAGGGTTGCTGACGACGCCTTTAATCTGCTCATGTGCAAAAGCTACTCTACAGTTAATGTTATCTTTAAAGAGTGCCGACAATTCCAGCACGCCAAAAGCCGATGCGTCTTGCAACCATTCGCCACACTTCCCACTACTGCTGCAATGCCAACATGTGAAGATCAACCCACACAGCAGCACGCGTCGCCATCGGAAGATGTGGTGGGAATCGACGTGAATTGGATGCGATGGCGCCTGCATTTCTGTTCGCCTATCCCTGATGCTACAACATTTTCAGTCCCCTTCTTACAAGCCATCATTCACCAGGAACTTGAAAACATTGGCTTACGTTCTGTCTGTGCTGTTGCCAATCCCAGAGCTAACAAACGCCCTTCTGCTATTTTTGCTCCACCCCAATGCTTCTCTCCGCGTTATCGCAACCTGACTGAGTATAGAACTGCGGACGACCAGCCGACATGTTTCACCTGCTGCCGCATTGGTCATGTCGCCTGATACTGTCACAACTCATGGCCCTTAACACTTCTCATGCCAACCAACCTGAGCCGTTTTGATGAAAATGCCCCCAATGTTTCGCCAATCGCCGAATCTAACAGAGCCAACTCTGCTAGGAACATGTGGTACAGTCGCTCACCATCGCCGCACGGACACCAGTCTCGTTCACCGCAAACACGTCGCCCATCTTCGCGTTCGCCATAGCCACGTCGCCTTTCGTCCCCTGTGGTGTTTGGCCGCATCCGTTCGTAAAACTAAGAAATGCAGCCCTCGGAGGAGGTGCATTGCCTAATGCTGCAGCAAATCCTCTGTCTATGCACACAAGGAGAAGTGTAATTGGCGTTCAAATAGACAGCATAGCTGTCCAAGCACTCATCGACAGTGGAGCCCGCATACCTGTGATGAGTGCTAGCCTGCTTAGTCGTTTAAAGAAGGTCCTCACCCCAGCAGCTGCCCGAGTGCTTCATATGGCTGACGGTGGAACGCTGGTTCTTGAAATGTGTACTGCAAGTATAGCTGGCCGCCCTACTTCTGTTCTCTTTGCTGTGAGCAACATCTTCCCTCACAACGTTATCCTAGGATTTGACTTTTTATCCACTCATTCTGCTCTCCTCGACTGCACGGCCGGCGTTCTTGCCTCAACTCGCCGATGCTCCGAGCACCGCCCCACCGCACTTGTGCTCGCTTCGTGATGTGCGTCTGTCACCCGAAGCAGTTACTTACGTCACTTTGACCGCCCAGCCACAAGTTCCTGATGGTGAATATGTGCTTCGCCCCATCATCGATGTGCTTTGAACCGGTCACGGTTACTAATAATGACATTGTTTTACCTCTTCTGAATTTCAGCCTGTGCCCTCAAGTGATTCCGGCCAGCATGTTCATGGACAGCGTTTCTAGTGGTCCTGAATTTGATATTGAGAGTCTGAATTGTGAGAGTTGTTTATTAGTGCCAATCGCAACGGCCAGCTCTGGTTCCTTAACGGACGACTTTGCGAAAATGACTGCACTTAACCTCACCTCTGCACAGGCCAGGGACATACGTCTCCTGCTTGAATTGTACAGTGGAATCTTTGATTTGGGCAACAGGCGTTTAGGCTGAACACCTGTTGTTCACTACCATATAAACACTGGAGACACAAATCCTATTTGTCAGCGTCCCTATCGTGCATCGCATGCTGAACGTTGAGTCATCCAATCAGAGGTGGAAAGAAAGATGGTGCCTGGCATATTTTCGCCGATTATTGCCACTTAAATGAGATCACGCGAAAAGACGTCTACCCACTACCATGCATCGATGACGCCTTGGACCGCTTGCACAGAGCTAAATACTTATCGTCCATCGATCTTCGATCCAGCTACTGGCAGATTTCGGTTGATGAAATGGTTGGAGAAGACAGCCTTCATCACACCGGATGGCTTATATCAATTCAAAGTCATGCCCTTTTGCCTATGCAATGCTCCTGCGACATTAGAACTTGTGATGGACTCTCTTCTACGATGCTACAAATGGACCACCTGTCTTTGTTACCTTGACGAAGCTGTTTTTTCTCCCATGTTGGACAGCCGCCTTACCCGACTAACTGCCATTATTGCAGTCTTCTGAAAAGCTGGCCTCCAACTCCACGAAGTGTCAATTTGGGCGCCGTCAGATTACCGTGTTGGGGCACCTCATTGACGCATCCGGTGTCCAACCAGATTCGGAAAAAGTTCGTGCCATACGCAGTTTCCCTGTGCCACATTCTGCTTCTGATGTGCGCTGCTTCTTTGGCCTGTGTTCTTACTTTCATCGTTTCATCAAAAACCTTGCCAACATTGCGGCTTGGCGCTGCTTTCACCCGTCGCTACGCACACCTCATCGGCCAATCGAACAGCCCTGATTGTGTACACTGCCAGGTGCCCGAAACACTGCAACACGTACTGTGCGACTGCCCAGCATATATGCTGGAGCGAAGTTGTCTGCCAATGCTGACAGCGTTGGCAGACAACTACTGTCAGAGGAAGCTATCCTCGGCCCATGGCCTGACACTGCAATTTCAATGCGTGCAACAAAAGTATTGAAGTTCCTGCAGGACACCAAGCTAGATGAGCGGCTCTAGCGAGGCAACTGTCTCATGTACATAAGCACTCACCACTTCTCTTATCATCATCATCCATCCAATACTTTCACTCCCCTTCCCTCTTCCCCAGTGCAGAGTAGCAGACTAGAGCGCACTGGCTCAGGTCGACCTCTCTGTCTTTCCTATCAATAAATTCTATTCATTCATTGCCAACATTGCTCAGCCTTTGACAGATCAAAAAGAAGAACACGCCATGCTCATGGGGCCCGGAGCAGGCTCATGCGTTTGCCGCTCTCATCAGGTTTCTGACCACCCTTCCCATACTTGCCCACTTTGATCCATCTGCACCGACCGAAGTCCACACTGGCGCAAGTGGCCATGGCATCGGCGCTGTCCTCGATCAACAACAGAATGGTACGGAGTGCGTGATAGCTTACGCCAGCCGCCTGCTGTCACCTGCCGAGAGAAATTACCCCATCACCGAGTGGGAGTGCTTCGCTTTAGTTTGGGCTGTCGTCAAGTCCCGGCCATATTTGTACGGCCATACATTTTTGGTCGTTACAGACCACCATGCACTCTGCCGGCTGTCTTCCCTCCGGGACCCGACAGGACGGCTTGGTGGCTGGGCTTTGTGGCTCCAGGAATTTTCATTTATTGTCAATTACAAGACTGGATGCCTCCACAAGGACACTAACTGCCTCTCGTCACCCCGTGGATCCACTTGATCCTTCTGTGCATGATCCGGTGACCTGCGTGAGGGCTTTCACTGACATGACTGACATGCGCACCGAACAACAATGCGACGAGTCCTTACAGTCCATCATTGCCGGAGTGCTATCACTCCGACAGCACTGACGGCACATGTCGCATGTTCTTGCCGCGCAACGGCATCCTCTACCAGCGCAATATGAACGCTGATGGCCCTGAGTTGCTCCTTGGCCGTCCTCATCATCTCCAGTCTGTTGCTCTTGAACAACTTCACGATGCACCGACGGTGGGACACCTTGAAGTTTTGCACACATACAATCATGTACAACGCCGGTTCTTCTGGCCAGGTCTCTACTGCTTTGTGCACTGTTATGTCGCAACTTGCGAATTGTGTCAGTGCCGGAAGAAACCTCCCCTACCACCTGTCGGATGACTCCATCCAGTTGAAGTTCCCTGTGAACCGTTCTCTCGCTTAGGCCTTGACTTACCTGGCACTTTTCCGACGACTACTAGAGCCAACAAGTCGATTGCCATCGCTACTGATTGCATGACACGCTATGCGATAACAAAGGCGTTGCCGACTAGTTGTGCAACAGACGTTGTCAATATTCTCCTCCACGACGTCATTCTCCACCATGGTGCACCTCGACAGTTATTACAGACCGCAGCTGCTCATTCTGGTCTTTAGTTGTCGACGACCTCGTCCGCTCTTGTGCCACTGAGCACAAGCTGTCCACCGCCTACCACCCACAAACAAACGATCTTATGGAATGTCTTAAACGAACAATCACAGAGATGCTGTCGATGTAGGTCTCCAACGATCACCGCGACTGGGACACCACGCTGGCCTACGTGCCGTTTGTGTATACTTGTCCCGACGTGACACTGCAGGATATTCACCCTTTTATCATTTGTATGGTTGCAACCCCACTTTGCCCTTTGACATCATAATCCCTTCTGTGCCACGTGTTGCAACTGACCATGCTCATGAAGTCATTGATCGCGCTCACAGGGCATGTCAAGTAGCCCGATCTCGTTTATTAGCCCCGCAGCATATACCAAAAGAGTTATGACTGATGCCATCGCGATGTTAAGTTCGTACCAGGTGCTTGGATGCTCCTTTGGTCACCATGTCGTCGGGTTGGCCTCTGCCAGAAGCTTCTCTCTCACTACACAGGGCCTTATGAAGTCCTGAGTCAAGTTAACGATGTAAATTACGAGATTTCGCCACTTCAGTTTGATGCATCCTCAAGTCTGACGCCTGTTGACGTCTTGCATGTTTCGCAGCTGAAGCCATACTTCACTCGCAATTCTTTGCCTACCATGAGCCGAGACGGCGCTTCACCACCCGGGGGTCCTGTTACGGAAGAATGAAAAAAAGAGAGGAAGAAGACCGCAGCACGCTGGCTGCTGCGTGCTGTTGGTGGTCAGCCATCTTAACTACTCTGCCTCATCTTGTATATTGACACGTGTACTTCTTTACCTTTATCGGGCGACCACTTCTCGGCGCCTAACAAATGTTATCGCATAGGACGCGCCTGCATGTAAAAGAAGTTTCTGGAATGTTATCGATGGTCCCGTCCACTGTCTTTCACCGCAACTTGTGTTATCTGATTGCGTGTGCGCGCGACGCGGATAATGTGCAACTTTGTGGAAGGCACACGGGTTCCAGCGATTGCTTTGGAACATTCGACGACAGATGTATAAAAGCCGACGCGCTTGACCCGCTCATTAGATTTTCGATGACCGCCGATCATGTTCGCCGCTACCATCCTTCTTTGAGTGTAGCCTCTTTTGAGGGCACAAGTTCGCCCAATAAAACGCTCGTTTCGTTAATCATAGTTTTGCTGCCTTCTCAACCGTTACTACCACGAGACAATATATATTGTAAATACAGTCTTTCTATACTCCCAACATCCCCGTAACAGTATGCTTTGCCTCTGGCATGTTCATGATCTCCGATGGTATATAAAACTGTGATGCAGACTAAGCTTCACAAAGAATTATGTTCCGTGTCTTCCTTACAGGCTGCTGTGTTTCAGCTAAATCTGCTTTTCCTGTGTTCAGTGGTCTTGTCGCTCAATTAGTGCTTGCCTATTTCTGTTACACTACAACCTCTCTTCTCCTCTCTCCTCTTGTCCTCCTGTCCTTTTACACTGCTGCAAACTTTTAGATTTCCATACTCGAATGATTAATACATAGATTGATGCTACCATATTATATGTGACGGCAATAATTTAGGTGGACCTGAAACTAAAGGGGAAAACAACAAAGAACAAAACAGGCATGTGTGAGTAGGAATAACTTCCTTGTGACAAAACTGGCTCCATGCTAAACTTTGCCTCAAGGAAATTGGTCTTAAAAGTCTCAAACCCATTTGCGCATACTGCATAAGCCAAGTTTTCCACTCGTCAAAACAGCAGCCGCCACAAAGTGTTAGGAAAGAGGCAAAGAAACCATGCCTTTGCAATCGTACTCTCCTCACAAAGCTTGTGTCATATATGCAATCACTCACCATACACAAACACATTGGTCAACACTGCAATGTTTGGAAGAACCCGAACTAACACTATGTAGCCATTTACCTGCAGTATGCCTCCTGTAACATGAATCCCCACTGTGCTTGTAATCTAGATAACTTTTTTTAATTTCTCAGGCATTTGGTGGTAAAGGCCAATGCATTAGACAGAAATCCTGCTACACTGCAGCAATGTTCAGAATGTAGTATGAGGTACTCTGTCTGGCTGGAAGTTGAAGATAGAAATTATATTAGTCGTTAAAATATAGTAGCCAGTATTGAAACTACACATGCACTCAAGGCTGAGCCACATCATGAGAACACAGAAGAGCAGACACACACTTGAGCTGCATTGTGTAGCTTTACCAACAAGCCCTGCTGTACACTGAAGTAAGGCATGTTTCGGGCTAGTCAGCTCGTAGCTTCAGCAAAATTTTAAACTCTGCGAGGAAGACAGGACATGAACAAAAACATAGATGCATGCACAAAGTGTAGACTTCCGACTGGCTTTGTTTGGTGAAGGCAAAGAGTTTATAAGGTTCTTCAAAATGGCAAAACAAAGAACATTCGCAAAGAAATTGTGCACGAGGCAGTGACAAAAAATAGCAAGGCCACCTGTGCATTAAGAGCGCAGTAGAGTCCCAATGTGCCCATCTAAGAATTCTATTTCTTTCCTTGATAGGGATCAAGAAGGTGAGCTAACTTAGTTGTCACACCTTTTAGTGATGTGGAATGCCTTGATGACTTCTCTTTCTGTTCTTGAGTTTGCCTTCGAAAGGAATTTATTCTGTTCCTCATAAGGCAGGCAGCTTTTGCTGTCGCAGCTCCTGCACTGCAAGAGGAGATTCTCAAGGAAAGAATTAAAGTCTTAGATGGGCACATTAAGACTCTCCTGCACTCTTAAGGCATACATGGTCTTGATATTTTTCATCAATACCTTGTGCACAAATTATTTGCAATTGCTCCTTGTTTTGCTATATTGAAGTACCTTATATATTCTTTGCTTTCACAAAATAAAACCAGTTGGAAGCCTGTGCTTTGTGTGCGTCTATGTTTCAGTTCACGTTCTGTGTCTTCCTCGCGCAGTTTAAAATTTTGCCTAAACAGTTGTATAGCTTGTGTTTACGAATTAATATTATGATGACTGGAGCACAGCAATGGTCTAGTGGCATATAGTGTCGACATAGTATAGAGATGGTACTAAGTTAAAAATTTGGAAATGCCATAAATTGTGCAATCAACCCTTATCCCTCGGTTTCCTACAGCTGCAGAGCACTTGACCACTGCAGCAGTCAGGCATGCTGTATATTGAGCAGTGCCAGGAATTGCGAGATCGAGAGAGGCTGCCACTAGAAGTTCCTTGAGCCAGGTGATAACTCAAATACATTCAAATATTTGTATATTTCACTATATAAACCTTTGTAGAATGAGGAACTTTTCAAGGGTGAAGTTGTTCCACACAAAGAAAAACTATCACTAAATAGTGACCGGTTCCTTTTGTTTTGTACGCCAGATTGCATGTACTATTTGACATTGCTTACTGACTCTTAATTATTCTCGCTGTCCAGTACAAGCATATGCACTCACATATGTTTTCAAACAAAACTATTGTGTGGAGCCATGTTTGTAGTGGAATAAAATTGGTCCCAATACAGAGCTTTGTGGCACACCAGATCTTACTAGCGAACGCGGAGAAGAAAGTTAATTAGTAGTTACAAATTGGTACCGGTTAGCTAAGAATTTACTAATACAATTCGTAGTCCTGTCAATTCGAAGTTTACTGTCGTTTGTGTATCGGACCAAGCTGATGTCCCCTGGCCTGGGCGGTCCCTGGCGCTTCACCTAGTGGTGGCCTTAAAAAATAGCAGCGTGGCACCAGTGGTTGCATCAGGATCTAGGCTCATGAAAATAGACAGCAACGTGCACAGGGCAAGGAGTTCGGTGGCCTGGTACTCGTCACATTTGTGGAGAACACTATAGTTTGTGAGAGTCCTAGCCCCTACCTAGGGTACCAGTCTGTGCACTGCGTGTGTGTGTGTACATATATATATGTATATATAATATGTTGTGCAGGATTGCTCATTGGCAGCACGTGCTCATGCAGCAGCTGACGGGCCTTCGATGTGTTTCGCCCTGGTAGTGCAGTCGTCCTTGTGGTTCTAGAGCTGTGCTGGCATTGCCCAAGAACAGGATGTATCGGCATGGTGCAGAATTGCAGAGTGGGGGCGCTCCATTTTATTCCCACTTTATTCCTTCAGAGTTGTGGTTTATGTGATTCCAGTCCTTTTGTCGGAGTTCTGACAGTTGAACCATTCCCACTCCTTGAGTGGTCGAACTAATCTACTCCAATCCTCCAATTACAGTAAATAAAACGCTTTCTGTATAATTACTTACTACTTGTGCCCCGATGCGATAGCGTAGAGGTAGAGCATCTGCCTCATGTGCAAGAGGACTGTGGTTCAAATCCCGGTGCCACGCAATTTTCCACTGGATAAAAAAATCCACATGTTGATACAGCTGTATAAACAGGCCTGGTGGCCTGACCCCGGTGACCAGAACCGGTAATGCACTCCTTCACCAGAGCAGGATTGGCCACCTTGGTGCAGTACTTGACCACAACCTTCTATATGAATAGAACAATCAAACCCCGCCCTCAGTCCCCAGCAGCTACAAAGCAACTGACCATTGCGGCGGTCAGACCTGTGATGCAGCAGAGCGTGCTAAGAATCTCTGAATCTGGACAGGCCGCCATTGGACTCTGAACCTGGCAATGTTTAACGCTAGAACGTTTTCTGGTGAGGAGAGTCTAACAGTGCTATTGGAGGAATTAGTGGGCATTAAATGGGATATAATAGAGCTCAGTGAGGTTGGGAGGACAAATGAAGCATATACAGTGCTAAAAAGCGGGCACATGCTGTGCCACCAGGGCTTAGCGGAGAGACGAGAACTAGGAGTCGGATTCCTGTTTAATAAGGATATAGCTGGTAACATACAGGAATTGTGTAGCATTGACGAGATGGTGGCAGGTCTTGCTGTGAAACTTAATAAGAGGTACAAATTGAAGGTCATGCAGGTCTACGCCCCTACATCTAGTCATGATAACCAGGAAGTCGAAAGCTTCTATGAAGACGTTGAATTGGCAATAGGTAAAGTAAAAACAAAATACACTATACTGATGGGCGACTTCAATGCCAGGGTAGGCAAGAAGCAGGCTGGAGAAAAGTCAGTGGGGGAATATGGCAAAGGTTCTAGGAATAGTAGGGGAGAGTGATTAGTAGAGTTTGCAGAACGGAATAATTTGCGGACAATGAATACCTTCTTCAGCAAGCGGGATAACCGAAAGTGTACGTGGAGGAGCCCTAATGGCGAGACTAAAAATGAAATAGACCTCATACCCTGTGCTAACCCTGGCATCATACAAGATGTGTACGTGCTCGGCAAGGTGCGCTGCAGTGACCGTAGGATGGTAAGATCTCGAATTAGCCTAGACTTGAGGAGGGAAAGGGAAAAACTGGTACATAAGAAGCCGATCAATGAGTTAGCGGTAAGAGGGAAAATAGAGGAATTTCGGATCAAGCTACAGAAGAGGTATAGGGCTTTAACTCGGGAAGAGAACCTTAGTGTTGAAGCAATGAACGAAAATCTTATGGGCATCATTAAGGAGTGTGCAATAGAAGTCGGTTGTAACTTCGTTAGACAGGATACCAGTAAGGTATCGCAGGAGATGCAAGATCTAATTTTAATACCACCCCTTATACATAGCTTTCATTGATTACAAGAAAGTGTTTGATTCAGTTAAAACCTCAGCAGTCATACAGGCATTATGGAATTGCGGTGTAAACGAGCCATATGTAATGATACTGAAATTTATTTACAGCGGCTCCACAGCCACCGTAGTCCTTCATAAAGAAGGCAACAAAATCCCAATAAAGAAGGGTATCAGGCAGGAAGATACGAACTCTCCTATGCTATTCACAGCATGTTTACAGGAGGTAATTCAGATACCTGGATTGGGAGGAATTGGGGATAAGAGTTAATGTAGAATACCTTAGTTACTTGCGATTCGCTGATGATATTGCCTTGCTTAGTAACTCAGGGGACCAATTGCAATGCATGCTCACTTACCCAGAGAGGCAAAGCAGAATGGTAGGTCTGAAAATTAATCTGCAGAAAACTAAAGTAATTTTTAACAGTCTCGGAAGAGAACAGCAGTTTACGATAGGTAGCGAGGCACTGGAAGTGGTAAGGGAATACACCTACTTAGGGCAGGCAGTGACCGCGAGTCCGGATCATGAGACCGAAATAATCAGAAGGATAAGAATGGGCTGGGGGTGCGTTTGGCAGGCATTCTCAGATCATGAACAGCAGGTTGCTATTATCCCTGAAGAGAAAAGTGTATAACTTGTGTGTCTTACCAGTACTCACCTACGCGGCAGAAACCTGGAGGCTTACAAAAAGGGTTCTACTTAAACTGAGGACGACACATCAAGCTATGGAAAGAAGAATGATGGGTGTAACGTTAAGGGGATAAGATGAGAGCAGATTGGGTGAGGGAACAAACACGAGTTAATGATATCTTACTTGAAATAAAAAGAAATGGGCATGGGCAGGGCATGTAATGAGGAGGGAAGATAACCGATGGTCATTAAGGGTTATGGACTGGATTCCAAGAGAGGGGAAGCGTAGCAGGGGGCGGCAGAAAGTTAGGTGGGCAGATGAGATTAAGAAGTTTGCAGGGACAGCATGGCCACAATTAGCGCATGACTGGGGTAGTTGCTGTTTATTCAAGCATTTTGTAAATGTGGCTCGCTTTTAAGCACGCTTTCTTATGTCTAAAAAAAACAGAAATGAACATCCAGTATTCTTTTTTAACTTTCACTAAGCTTATCGTATAGCTCAGTGTTAACATACAGGTTAAAATACAGTATTTACAGGTGAGGTTACAGAAAGCAGTAATAATTGGCAGTAAACACTGCTTGGATGGTGAAAAACGTGGGAATCAGGTCATTTTATTTTCGACAATTTTTTTTGGCATAGGAGGCTAAGCAAATGGTGATGTAGCAACACTGTAAAGACTGAATAAGATGGATGTGGAATGCCTTGATGACTTCTCTTTCTGTTTTTTATTTTGCCTTCGAAAGGAATTTATTCTGTTCCAGACAAGGGAGGTAGCTTTTGCATCTGCTACAGAACATCGGTGGATGTTGTGTGAAGCACTTTTTCCATGCTTTTTCACTACCTGAGCAAGGTAACTTTCTTGGTGCTTCATCACGCAATTTATACAATCAACTTCCATTAATTCTACCCTCACGAGACTGACGGGTCGAATTAAGATGCAAAAACCTGCTGAAGCACCGTTGATTCATTTGGCAACATGTGCTTGAGTAAAACGCCTCTGAAACGAACATGTATCAAATTTCTATTTGTCCATAGTATAAAACTAAAGTAGAAATGACTTAACTCCGAACCAAAGTAGATACCTATGCGTACCTGATTTTTTAGAATGGCAGCTGATTTTCTAAAGCCAGCTTTGCCGTATTACAGCCATGATATGTGGTAAAGCATATGAATGCTACAACCACGGTTTTAGTTTCGCAATCGATTGCACAGCTAGGCAATTTTCGTCTCAATGTCCTTCGAAAACAAAACGTGTTCGTTAGAATCAGATAAGTACCACAATCAGACATTGTCAGCTACTGTTACTGCTTGAAAATCTTTCTTGGGTGGGTCAAAAATAGGCATTTCAGAGAGGAGATGGCATTTGTTTAACGCATTCACTGTCCCCTAAGCTCTACTGAGACATACGCTGCCACTAAAAGGGGTCGTTATTGGGGTCTGGTCAAGTTCGCATTATCCGGCGAATGCCAGTTTTAGGATCGAAATGATGAATGTTTAATCCCATAGAAATGCATGGGCGTCGGCCAGGTTCGAATTAACTAAAAAAATTAAATTAACCGGAGTCAGATTATTGGAAGTTTACTATACACGCTTTTCTGTTCTCCAAGAAGTTGCCATTTTAATATGTAGTTTTCTTCTATCAGTGTGGCAATGGTGCTAAATTTAGCATTTGTTTGAATCATCCATTGTTCCAAGGACAAGCTACAAAGTAGGGGCACACTTTGAGACTTGAAACATTTCCACATATAAAGGCAGGGCATGTTAACATCTGTACAATTAACATAAGTTGGCTGTATTGTCTGCATAGCATGTGGTTGCTTTTTTGGAATGTGGTCTTTCTGTAAAACAAAGTTGCATTTGTTTCAAATAAATTGCTGAACCATTGCTTGTGTGTTTTCCTGTGCTCTCTGTGCTTTTGAAAGTGCAGTGAGCAAATGCAGACTGAAATGCACAAGGCTTCACTTTATCATGCCAGGAAGCATTTTGGCTTGACAAAGGAGCCTTAACCCCTTCCATGCCCACACTTTCTGTATAAACACATCAAATGAAAGACAGTGACCTCTTTTCATGTATTTTAAAGCCTGGCAGTGTTAAAGACGGGGTGAAGTTGTACAAATACAATTTACTGTTAAGTATTGCTGCTAAAACCTCGTGCTTGTGTATAGTATATGCATGCAGTGCTGGCTATGCCGTGGTAGAGCCCTGAAACAGCTTTCACCACACTGCTTGCTATAGCATTGCTGTGTTCTGCAACCTGAGGTCAAAACTATAAATCTCTAGAAGTTCAGCAGCACAATTGACAGCTATTTCCGTATGTTCGATGCACTCCTGGCCAGGGACTTTTCATCCTGTAGGCAAAATAGATGGCCGCCTCGGACGCTGTTTTGGAAAGAGCGCAGCGTACCTCGAAAGCTTGCTCACAATGCTTCACCAGCAGGTTTTGCCAGCGAGAGTGGAGGGGGGCACAATAATTTGACTTTACATGGTATGGCACAATACCTTAAAATGCTGCTGCTTCTGGCTTCTATTTACTATGACATGCTGGTGCACCTCAACATGGAGCAACCCCATCTTACTAAAATTCTGAATTCTTCTACCAACATGGTGTGGTGTGGCTATCTATGATCACTGTATAAAACCGGAGCAAACAGCATGTCTAAAAGTACAAAAGCTGGTATAGCTGTAATGAATGACCTGCAGTCATCCGAAATGTGCAAAATCAGAAGAATTGGTCAAACTCAAACACTGCAGAGTTTAAGTAGTCCTGGCACAATTTTTTTCTTATGTGTGTGTAGCTGTCATTCAGTTAACTACACTACAAAACTTCAAATTCCTTCTATGCGCAACAAATATATCCTTAACGCCAACATTTAAACATGTGCCAAAGGCAGTGTGGCCCCATAATCTGGTAACAACATTGCATGGTAGGTCACAAACAAATGATGCATGCTGCAGTTGTTCATGAGTAAGCCATGCCATTATTAGGTCATTGAAAACTGAGCATGTTAGGACCACTATGCAGCACAACATTGGTCTTTCTGTCTTGGTGCACACTGTGGAGTGGGTGCATGTTAAAAACCTCAGGCGATTAAAGTTGAGCCGGAGTCTGCAACTATGGCATGCCTCGTAATCGTATCGTGGTTGTGACTTATAGAACACTAGAATTAAATTAATTTTAATTTAGATGTTTGAGAAGAGTCATAAGAAAATTTATTTAGTGAAGCAAGTCTTAGCACACATTAAGAATCGCTCAAAGCACACGCAGCTTTCAGTGGCATGGTGTGGTCATAAAAGCTGCCATTTGGAACCAGATTAATATAAAAAAATTCAGTCCAAGAGTTTAATGTCAGTGCACCTTACATGTAAGCATGAGGGACACATCTTTAAAGGCATAATCTAAATCCTGTGGAAGTATTTATTGGTGAATATCAAATGGGCCCTACATCTAAGGAAGTTATAGGGTGCTATGATAACAGGAAGCCACAAGATTTTTGTTGTGCACTCTTCCTATAGAGACAATATAGGGTAGCAACAAAATAGTTGGGCCTAGTGAAGAATTCATTCAAGATCCTTGCCAATTTGGCAGGTTCACCATGATTAGAGATAATGAAGGCCAAGCACCTTGAAATGCATGCCCAAACCTCATCAGCATTGCATCACTTATTTCAAATAACTTTCATTTTGTCATTTTGCCAGATCAAAAGTTCTCAAAAACCTGCTTGACTGGTTTCAAGAACTTTTCGAGAACAGTTTGGTTCCATTCAAATGCAGCATTGTCAGTCTTTAGTGAACTAGACCCATCTTTACTGATATGCAATTAGGTAGATCAAAGCAGATGCTGTCAGAGTGCATGTGACAGAGTGTTTGGAGTGGGCATTCCTGGGTGATGTTGCCAAGAAGGGAGTTGTGAGCTTAATGCACACAGCAGCCATAGCATATGAAAACCAGCACTTTACTCATTTTTTAGATACCGCAGGGCTTGTGCTAATGCTGGTCATAGTCTACTATAATTTCTAACATATATTGCCCTTGTCATGACAAGGTATTTTTATTGTCCAACAATATATTCCTTCTGTGTACAATCAACATCTCTGCCAAGGACAACAGAAACAGTATGTTCGGAAACTGCAGAATTCTCCATCTGCGGAAGTGGCTGGCTGACTGCCGTATAAGGTGCTTTGTGAGCTGGCATTGATGTGTAAATCTCAACTCATCTGCAAGCATACAAAATAGGCTTTGGGATACTTTTACCACAAGAAGAGAGACTAGAATGACTGTTGCCTGTGATATATGGCACATACCCATGACAAGGGATCGGCTAGGATTCCCCATGAATACAACATCAAATAGCTTTATATTCCCACTAACTTGATAGTACATAATACTGATATGTAACAAAAATAAACAACAAAGTAACTGAAAAACGAACAGGTCTACTACGATTGAGCCACAAGGGGAAAGATGGAAACATATATGTTAACTGTATGGAAAAAATGTGCCTAAGATGTCATCTTCCCAGCAGCAACAATATGATCATGCACAAACTAGCATTGCTCTTCAGGCACACCCCAGGCTGCTCACACCATGTTCTACAAGATTTGAAGCCCAACAGGCAAAAGGGGTGAATACCTTCAGCATAAAAGAAGAAAGTTATTCTATTCCATATCCTCACATGAAACACAGCAATATTGTTACAAGCCATTTTCACACATTGAAGGCATCAGCAATGTGATGAAGACAATTGAAGCACTCATGTTCTTATTTCCATTCCAATACAAACCTACACTTGATCATAATAAGGTGCATGTGCCAAATTCAACCGTGTACTGTTATGAGGCACATGGAACAGACATTCCAAGGAAGTGAAATATTTGTAATGCAGTTACTTAATTTGTCCAGTCAGAAGGGCAATGCGCTAAATACAAAAAAAAAAAAAAACCCTACAGGCCCACTCTGCAATGCTTTTGCCAAACTATCCAAAACTTCAATGTGTGCAAGTCCACAATGACTGCAGGAAAAGAAGTAAACAAATTTCGTGAACATGGAATGAAAAAGAAATGTTGCGACAATTGAGAAATGAGTTCTTTGCTTTCTAGTGGCACATGGATAGACAGTCGGTGGGCAGAATTTGAACTTGAACTCATGGCAGTGTTGCAGGGGCAAATACCTTTCATACTTCCGAGAAGCGTCGGTTACAATGCTGAGTTGGAAGGGAAACTTTACAAATACTTCTTCGGAAGTTCAAGCATCTGACCAGTAAGTAGTTGAACATGACTAGGGGAAATATGATCAATTTCACAAATAGCACCATTCCAAAAGAACTGGCACACTGCATTGATTTCTCAGGTGAAAACTATTTTTCTAAAAGCCTCTGCGCGCGTTAATACAACCTGAGGCAGCTTAAATCTAGGTCACATGGAATCGAAAAATACAGCAGCGGCCGTGTAACACTTAAATTTGCTATCTCGCGAACATGAGCGAAAACATCGATCAATTTCAAAAGGTTTGCTCGAAAGGAAAACTCACGGCCGTAACGCTGCTGCCCATCGCCAGTTGTGTGAATAAAAAAAAAAAAAAAAAAACATCTGCACGGTCAATAGACACTTCGTCGGTATTTGAAGCAGATCGCTAGTGGATATCAAGAAATGTGCACTGGATAAGAGCGAAACATCTAACCGACTGTCTGACGGAAGTAAGGTTCACAGGATAAGTTTTCTCTATGTGCACCGATAATGCAGCACGTATTGTGCAATTATATCGCCCGTAATGCGCAGCAATTGCCGCACTCGATTGAAGTCACCATCGCAGCGACGCGCTATTTATTTCAGGACCACGAAAAACAAGGTATTCACCTAAGTGCAGCGGCGGTTTACCTGTCGGCGAGCCCCTAACTCGCATATGACGAAAGCAAATGTCACGGAGTCCAAGCCCACGATTGCTCAAGTCGAACTGTGCTCGCGCGAATATCGCGCACATTATACGCTTTCGACACGCACAAAAGCGCGCCAAGCGCGCGCAGAACGTCTTGCAGCCGACACGACGGCAATGGCTAATCTACGTTCGAGAGTAGCTCTTTCAAAAAAGTAAAAACAAGTAACAATGTGACGTCACATCCTGCGAAAATGAGTTGTTCTCCTTTCTCACCTTCTCTCAGCTCACGCATGCGCAGCGATCACGGAGCACTCGGGGGCGATGTTCAGGTTGGGAATGCCGGTATATTGTGACTTCGGATTGGCATCATTCTCGGAGAGACAGCAAACCTTGAAGACGCGCTTGACAAGTACCGTTCCGTCTGTCACAATGATTCATTTTCTACAAAAACAGCACGTGAAAAGCTGTTTTAGCTTTATTATTACGCAAAAACATGTTTTGTTTAACTATGAGAACTTGTTATTGCGTGTACGCTTATATGTTACGTAAAAAGTATCAGCGGGCCGCTAAAGTTGGAGGACAGACGACAAGGTTCCCGCTCGCTTTGAAACAGTTTGTCGTCTGTTCTTGCTTTTCTTCGCTTGGTCATGCATTGTGGGTGAGTAAAGATGTAATATGCGTGAATGGAAACATTTTATGAAGATTTTACTTTGAGAACGCGTTATTTGCACAGCCATATCCACGTTTTAGACGAAGCCTCTTACAACACCAGCCAACACGAGCCTCGCAGACACATATACCGTCATTCCCATGGCGGCACGGTGCCCCCCCCATAGAGTTTCGTACTACATTACCTAGAGGGAAATCTGGCGCTGCTGCGCTGTGGTATGCATGGGAATGCCGGTATATTGTGACTTCGGATTGGCATCGTTCTCGGAGAGACAGCAAACCTTGAAGACGCGCTTGGCAAGTACCGTTCCGTCTGTCAGAATGAGTCATTTTTTACTAGAACAGCACGTTAAAAGCTGTTTTAGCTTTATTATTACGCGAAAACATGTTTTGTTTAACTATGAGAACTTGTTATTGCGTGTACGCTTATATGTTACGTAAGAAGTATCAGCGGGCCGCTAAAGTTGGAAGACAGACGACAAGGTTCCCACTCGCTTTGAAACAGTTGGTCGTCTGTTCTTGCTTTTCTTCGCTTGGTCATGCATTGTGGGTGAGTAAAGATGTAATATGCGTGAATGGAAACATTTATGAAGATTTTACTTTGAGAACGCCTTATTTGCACAGCCATATCCACGTTTTAGACGAAGCCTCTTACAACACCAGCCAACACGAGCCTCGCAGACACATATACCGTCATTCCCATGGCGGCACGGTGCCCCCTTAAGAAACTCCCATAGACGGTGGCGCCAGATTACCCTCTAGGTGTTATAGTGAGAAACTCTATGGTGCCCCCTTAAGAAACTCCCATAGACGGTGGCGCCAGATTACCCTCTAGGTGTTATAGTGAGAAACTCTATGGTAGGTGTATCCACCTATGGTTTCGAGCATAGAGTTTCCTACAAAAATTGGTTTCGACCCATAGAGTTTCCCACTACATTACAGTGAGAAACTCTATGGTTTCGACCACTATAACACCTAGAGCGAAATCTGGCACCACCATCTATGGGAGTGCCGTCATGGGAATGACCATATGGGAATGACGGTATATGTATAGTGCCTGGAATATACTAGTATAGAGGCTAGAAGGCACAGAGTTAGTAGAACAACTCTAGAGGAAAAGCTGGGCCGGAAAAGTGGGAACCTCTAGGGCGCCGCCCTGTTGCTACTGGTCAATGTGGCCAGCGCAATTACTATTGAAAGAGCTGAAAACAAGTACAGGTCACCTTATGGTTTGTCATCTAAAAACGCATACCTGATGGCTTTATGAAGGTGGTTCGTCAATATTAAGTTTACAGAAAGTGATCGCTAAGTCCGTGACTTATGTAAATCACGATGTACGCATTCATGCAATAAAAGATGACGCGAATTTCGGTTTCGAATCTGTTTTTTGGATGCGTAGTAGTTTCGCACAGTTTAGGTTTGACATGCGATCGCGCGTCGACAGCGGACGCTAATAAGGCACACTCGTGCCTTATGTGCCACCGAAGCCCTGAAGTGCTCTGGCATATACCTTGACATGTAAGTAAACGAATGTATCTCCTTGTTGAGAATATCACGCGAGTAGGCAGCTCTTGTGGTGCATCACAATCGTTTGAGAAGCGTCACAGTAGAGCATTTTTCTGCATGCAGAGCGGTGTTTTTATTTGCAGGTTTCCCTTCAGTAGGAAATTGCTGGACAGGCGGACCAGCGCAGTGGAATTGTGCTGGCGAAGCCACAAGCAACTCATAGAATCTGTTTAATTGTTGCACTTTGAACAATCATGCTTCTACAAAGGCCACAGCAGAAAAACAGTGTGATGCCAAGTATTTCTGTGCCACGAAGTAATCAAGAGGCGAGTGCCTAATCCGGACGAAATCGAGTGCATCGAGACTTAGAACGACAGAAAGCTGGGCTAGTTGGTAAGGATTCATTATGCAAAACAGAGGTGAGGCGTGCAGACAGGACACAAGAGTAGAGAAGTGGACGGCGCTCGTGTTGTCCACTTAGATTCTACTCTTGTGTCCTGTCTGCACGCCTCACCTCCGTTTTGCATAACGAGTGCAGCAACCCACATATTAATAGCGTAGGCGTTTTATTAACTGTGCAATATTTTCAACACTTCCTTGCATGCCATTTCATGTGGCATATCTTTTCTGGTCACAAATATTTGTGCAGCGAATCTATTTGCATGATCGACTCCGCGCCTGTGGGACCGTTCACTTGCACTTGATGCTGAGTCTTTTACATGTATCCATAAACTGCAGATATTCACATCAGATCCCTGCGAGCATTTTCAAAATTCAATTATTTTAGACAACAGGCACATATGCAATACTGACATAATCTCAAATACCACTAAGCAGCTGGGACACATTTTTGTTGACCATACTCGCAGGTAAAATAAGTAGATCATGTGGACAGCTCCAGCTCATTTTCCTTAAATCAGTGTGTACAAGGGGTATGCAAAAATAATTTTTTTCTCGCGCACTGATTATGTTGCTGTATGAGCAAGAGAACCCACCACGCTAGTGTAACATATCTTGTACATCACACTAATATGTGCTTTAATTTACCAAGTGAGATGAGTTACTTTTATGGCTCATTCAGTCAAATCACGCTGCAAGCTGCATTCATCAATCTTCAATTGGATTTTGCAAATGTTTAATGAAACATGTTTCCCTTTTATGCAGATATGCAATGGCAATCCCTTCCGTGTGTTCCAAAGGCAAAATTTAAGCTCTAAATTAAAGAAGACATTTCTAGTCAGAAACAAGCAAAAATGGTGAATGCAGAGTATCAGAAGCCCAAGGTACAGAAATTATGAGAAGTCTTAAATGATTTTAAGGAAAGAATGCTATTTCAAAATGCAAAATTCTTTAGTGGAGGTGAAGCAAGTCACTATAGGTAGAATACTCTGCAAAATTATGCGAGTGAGTCAAACAATGGGTCAAACAATGGGTCAGTGAGTCAAACAATGGGTCAGGAAATGCATTGTTTTTCTGCAAAACAAAAGCTGATTGCCATTACATGAGTCACTTTCGCATCATGACACTGCTGCTTGATAAATTCAGAAATAAACCAAAAACAAGACACGCAAAAATAAAAAATAATTTAATGATGCTCTATCCACACTGGGATAAATAAAAACAAACACATCAAATCTAATGTGGACATATTATACGCTTGTGAAACACTAAAGGAAAAATTCAGTTTCAAGCTATGGTACTTGCCGCATAGATGTGGGGGGCCTTGCACTAATAGTGATGGTTACCACTGCATTTAGAAATTGAAAGCATTCATGCAGACAAGGATGATCCTTTATATTTTTGGCTACCACTTCAAATGCCTCCACCAAGTGTTACAATGCTGCACGCAGCCATACTAAGTAGTTACAAAGGGTATAGCCGCCATCCATCCATCCGGCGAGTGTCGGCGGTGCGTCTGTCTTTCTGCAACTTCTCTGGCGAAGTCATCGCAGGCTTGGTCCCGTGCCGAGTGTTTCTTCGTTACCTTCAACTGTGTTGTGTTGTGATCACTATCCCTGTCGACGCAGCTCGTACGGCGTGTGCTCCCGCTGCAAGTTGTCACATTCGCGACCACGTGCGGCGTCCTTGAGCCCGAGCTGTGCGTCTTGCGGATCGTGCGACGTAGTTTGACTTGCTTACTTCAAATCAAGGCAAGAACAGCTTCTCAACGTAATGTGCGACTACGGTTGATCACCGTTGATTATCGCAAGTGCATATATGTCGTGTCTGGCTGTGACGTGTCCTGAATCTGAGAAAACATGCCTCGTAGCTTTGCGACTAGTTGCCGAAGTGGCTACGATTCGACGAAATCCACGGCTGAAAAAAGACATTTTTTTAAGCCACCCGCTGACAAGGTCCGCCTACAACAGTGGCGACGGGCTATACCCAGATCGGATAAGGAGCTATCCAGCTCATGCGCCGTTTGCGACCTCCACTTTCACGAGGAAGATATTGCGAAGGACTTCATTCACAAAGTTTATGGTGACGTAGTTGTCATACCGCGTGACAAGTGGGCTCTTAAGGAAGATGCCGTGCCGCGCATTTTCCCCAATTGCCCTAAATACTTGTCGAAGCCAGCGCGAAAACGCAAGGCTCCAACCGTGCGTGCACCGCCTCGGCCTAAGCGTCAGAAAGGGCAAAAAAAGAACGACAAAGAGGCTGCTACGTCGAACTTCTGCGTTTCAAGAGAAAGCAGTGGTGACATTGACAGCAATGTTGTGCAGGAGAACAACATGCAGTTTTCATTGAGTTGTGTGGCATGGCAACAGCAGGCCAACGGTTGCAGGGTTGGTTACTTGAGGTGGTTGGCACTACAATCGTGGTGTACAAGCTGGTAATGAGAGAAGACCTTCCAGCAACCGACAGGGCTGTGTTAGTGTCGTAGAGACATGACCGCCTCTGTCAGTGCCAAGGGGCAACGTGTGCAATCGGCTGTGTATGCTTCTGATGCGAGCATTGAACTGAAATCATGTGACGACCTAAAGTTGCTACTTTAGGTCGAAAGGCTGAATTTTTGTGAAGGTTGCCCTGCTGATAATTACCCCTGTGTCTGGTCATCAGCTGTGGCCATTAAAAATGGTGAAACATGGCATCGCAAATCATGCACAATTCTGTCTCTAACTGCAACATGCCACGAATGCCGGAGTTTGCACAAGCTCTTTTCACGGCGTCGCAAGACAAGCAACAGGTTGAAATATAGGAGCACTAAAGTGAAGTCCCTGCGTCGAAAGGCATTAAGAGCAACTATGCAGAGAGAAAAGATGAAGAAAGAAGTAACCACCATGAAAAAAAAACTTCAGAATGTTACAGAAGAGAGTGGAACGTGCACTTGACATTCTTCCAGATAAACAGCAGCTCGCTCTCAGGACTGCTTTTCAGGCAGCAAAGGCAAAATCTAAAAATGGGAGGCGGTACACAGAAGAGTGGTTAATGACATGCCTTCTGCTGCAGATTTCAAGCCCAAAAGCTTACAAACTGTTATCTGATATGCAGATTCTGCCACTTCCTACAAGAGCACGCCTTCGTCAGATTATTAGTGGCATTCCCTGCAGGTACGGTTTCAATGAGGTATCGCTAAAGAGTATCCGAGAGCATTTTCATGAGAAGAGCCACCTCAGAAGGTGCGGTGTTCTATTGCTTGATGAGGTAAAGCTCAAGCAATCTGTTGCTTTCAGCAAAACCTCATACAAGATGGATGGCTTTGTTGATTATGGCGATGTGACAAATGCCACCACCGACCAACTTGCTGACCACGCACTGGTGTTGATGTTTGTTCCGCTTTTTGAGAACTGGGTTCAACCCATAGCATCTTTTGCCACAAGAGGTGCGGCACCTGGACGGATCCTTGCACAGCTCCTGTTAAGTGCTGTGCTGCAGCTTCACAAGCATAATGCTTCAGTGCTTGTTGCAAGTGATGGAGCAGGTAATAACCGCTCAATGTGGACGAACCTGGGAATATCGGGAAACATGATATCGCCATGCAACAGCATTGAGCACCCCTGGGAGCCTTCACAGAAGATCTTCTTTATCTGTGACGTTCCACACATAGTCAAATGCATCAGAAATCATTTGAAAAAGCACACCTATGGAATAGTAAGAAGAAATATGTACACTTAGTTGCAATGGAGCTCAGAAAACTGTTTGGTTCTTTCAGGCTGGAGATCATCAGATCAACTTTGCATGAATCCAAAAAGAGCAAACATACACGAGAGTTGTGCCAAAACTGACTAGAACACGTTGCCCCGGACAACCTCCAGAAGATGAGCGTTCGACTTGCTACACAGGTACCGTGAAATACAACGCTTAGTATTTTTGGTTATTTTTAAACTAATTTATAAATGCACTTTTTTTCAGCTATTCAGCCGTGTAACAGCTATTGGCATCCGCATATACAGAGAAGCCAGTGCTGAAGGCATGATGGGTTCTGGGGGAACAGAAGCATTCACCAAATTGCTTAATGACCTGTTTGATGCTTTGAACATTAAGCTACCTGAAAGAGGCATTAAAAGGTACTCAAAGGAAATACAGGCAAGCCAAAGTACCTTTTCATGCATGTTGATGCTTAATTACTGACATTTTACCTCATTCTTTCAGGTCATCAAAGACTTCTTGGAAATGTTGAATGTCACAGAAAAGAACGCCGTGGAGAAAGGTCTCAAGCTCTTTGCGTCTCAACTGACCACGGAGTCCTTGCGTGTTACTTTGTTGTCAACGCTTGACATCATCGAGTTCTTACTGGATCAGGGTGCACACTATGTTTTGACGGCAAAGTTGAACCAGGACCCCCTTGAGGTGATAATGTGATCGGTGCTGCTTTATGAGTGTTGAAGTGATGAAGTTGCTTGTGGCCTAACAAACCATGTATCTTTTCCAGCGCTACTTCGGACTTGTCCGTTCATTCGGAGGGGATGAATCTCGCCCTACTGTGGTCAATTTCACCCAAATATTCCGCCTTCTGAGTTTGTGCACACCGATAAAAACTGCTTTGCGTGGGAGTGTGCAAGGTGTGCCAGGGAATGTGCTTGTCAGCATACAGGACACACTGAGGAGGACGAGAGAGTTTTACTGCGCCAAAAATGCGTCCTTGCATGAATGCATAAAAGAAAAGCTACTGGAGATGACGTCAGAAACAGCCAGGAACCCTGGAGAGCAGGACGACGATCACTCCTACTTCAAAGGGGAAGTGGACGATGCTATTGTCTACTACTAGAGTGGATATGTTGTGCACAAATTTGAAAAGCACACACCATGCCTTCTGTGCTTAGAAGACATAAGCAGTCCAGTGCCCGTTGTTTGCCGTGATGCATATCTGACGGCTTATAGAAGTTTCAAGGAAGGCTGCATGAAACATCCTACAGCTAAGTTGTTGAGTGTGATGAAACTTGTCAATGATGTAGTTTCTGTCACATTAGATGAGGCTGGTGCCTGCGAAAACATCTTCTGGAAGGTGCTAGAACAGCTCGATAAGTGCAGCCTTGCTCGCTTGGGCTGTCCAGATCACATGCCAGATATTGAACTTTGTCATTGTGACAAGGATGCACTTTTTCTCCAGAGATTTTAACCGTCGGTTACAAAGCAAGGAAAAGCTGGCTATAGCAAACAAAAAAGCGCGTCTCTTGTAACTCTGGCTCTTGGAAAATGGTTCCCAGTTGATTTTTATTGCATTGATTCAATAAATTGTTTTCAATTTGGCTTTTGTTCTCGTCATTTTTCGCGTTTTATAGCCTTAAGAACGGCGAGCTTTCACTGAAGTAGTTGAGTATCTTGCATTTAATAAACGCGTATCCTAGCATTAAGTGTTCTGGAGCAAAGGGTGGTTCTAAGCTTTAGGTTTCAGTATTTTCGGCGGCATCAGATACCTATTTTACGTGGCTCACCGCTAACATGTGATTTTATGCAAAACTGAATTAAAAAGAACAAGAAACCGATGAATCCTCGCAGCTCAATAGACGAGTCCCGTGCAGCAGTAGCTAGGTTCAGGCATCTCAGTAGCACCTCTGTCGGGTGGCATCGCTCTAATGGCTCAAATGATACTCTAGTAGTGAAGTGGAAATAACATTTGCTCACTATCTCGAAAATAACTCCCATTACACATGACTAACTGCATAAATTGCGTTGAACGAAGCGCGCAGGCTCCGTAACGATGATGCGACCGGGCCAATGGTGTCAGAAGCGCCATCTTGCGAGCGGGAACCGAAGGGGGCCACATTTGCCGCCGCATCCAGGCGGAGTTTGCAAACTGAAAGAAGTAATCTAGTAACGGTGGCTACGACCACCGCCGTGAAACAGGCCTTAGAACCTAGGTGTAGCCAGTCTGTGGATAACAACCGAGACACTTGGCTGTGGAACCCTTGCACAACTGTGACACAATAACGGTTCAGTGTGCTGTCAGTGTGAATAAAAAATACGAAATTTTATTGACAAATTTAATGACAGTGATTAATTATCTACAATACTTTTGTGCCTGTTATAAATATGCGTGAATGATGCAAATATGTAGAAGTTGGATCAAAAATTATGTGCTTCTGTTCTGTTAAACGAGTGTGCTTACATGCATAAACACTAACATTCTAACATGTTTATTAAGCACCTTTATCTCACACAAGAGGCTGGCAAACTACAACTGAAGTTGGTTAGTTGTAACAATGGTGATGCAGTGGCCAAGACAGATGTATGCCTGACTCTTCTGAGACCTCTATGCTCTGATGTCCAGCAGGGCTTCTTCAATGAGTTCCTTCTGTTGAAGCAGGTCATCATAGCGCTTCTGCAGTGCCTTTTCTCTCTCCACTTGACGGTTTACATCTTCAGTCAAAGCCTACAACAAATGGACATTCTTTTCACTCTGACATGCGTGCATTAAGGCAAAACAACATTGGGAGTGCAACGTAACTCAAGCTTAATTGAAACCTGGGGCAATGTTTGAGGCCATAATAAACCACGCAGGCAGCACACCTGAATGTATGACAACTTGCTGTAAAACAAGATATTCAGGGTGCCTTAACAAGTTGACATTTCCAAATTCCCTGAGTTTTCCAGGTTTTCCCTGAGTGCCTTTGCAAAATTCCCTGAGTGACACAGAAATTTTTTTAGGTCAGTACAGGCTGACACCATATAACCTGATGCTGTCACTCTCCAGTAAGCATGTTAAAACATAAAAAAATGACTTAATCCAGTTTGAATAGTAAGGAGTAGTGTTTATTATTAAAAAAGAAAACAGACGCAAGGGGTTAGTAAAATGCACAGCCAATAAAATATCTTCGAAATAATTGCTAAAACACACTGCAAATCGAGTTGAACATACTCAAATACGTATAAAAAGCATATGTGTACAAAAGCAACTATTTTTCGAATGTGAGCTATTGCTATCAACTGATAGCAAGCTCATTGATATGAGGCCCAAACTTTGTCACAAGTGAGATTCTCTCTTAACAGCTGGTAAGTCAACCTCAATTGTCCTAACATATTCTCAGCCCCTGCACATCGCCTCAGTGTTGTGTTTCACTGCTTTAAAGAGTTTATTTTGGTTTGGATGAGGGACACCTGCATCTCAGCATTAGCCAACACGCTGTGTTTTGGGCTCAAGCTCAATGTGTAGGTCCTTTCTATTCTTGTCCTTCCGCCGCGCGTTCGCCCCACGGATCATTTGAAGCATCCTCTTGGTCAGTTTTACAGCCAACGTCCGATTTTTCGGACTCCCTAGGGGCCGTGAAAACATCTGAAAAATCGAACAGTTCTAAAAAATTAATGCATGTTTTTTACTGCCCGTAAGGGCTCAAATCGCCAAAGGTACATCCAAAAAAGCTCTCAAGGCCTGCCAGTAGACTTATTAGGCATATTGGTGCTCGTACTGTGACATGAGATGGCATGTATAATTAAGGAATACATACTGTGTCCCGTGACAATTGCCATCACCGTGTAACATTGCTCTAATGAGGCAAGGCAGACTTTCGGGAACCTGCATTATGCAACGCGCCGTGCTTTCAGAGATTCGAAGCCAATCACGAGGACCACAAAGGCGGAGTCGGTGCCACTGCTGACAGTGGCGAAATCTTTCAATTAAAAACACGGCACTGAATGGCATGAATCTTAATAGCGAATGTTGAAGCAGCTAGGCCTAGCTTTGCCGCGGTGTTGGCTGCAGCTGCCAGCGGATCTGTGTGCGAGAGCGCCGGTTCAAGGCGGCAAGGTAATAAAAATGGCGGCGGTGGTGTCTGATTAATGCCGTTTCGAACCTGCGGTCACGGCAAAAAAATCGGGAAAATTGGGCGGCGAAGGGTTCTTGCATCCAAAATTTTAGACGTTCTTATATATTGACTTTCTGGGGTACCATGGTGGTGCTGCAAAGCAGTTTGAATTATCGGGCGTCCGGAAAGTCAGTCATTGACTGTATTCTGGCAACTACTCCAGCCGACACCCCGTTAAAGACAATTCGTTACGATTCCTCTTTGTTGATTGAGCCAGCATTACCGCAATCTTCGTTCCCTTTCAGTAAAATTACAGCTAATTTTTCCTCATAGAGGCACAATTTCCTGAGTATTTCTAGACTATTCAGAATCACTGAGAATTACTGGTTTTCCCAGTTGGTAGACACTCTGACATTGCTGCTGACTTAAGAGTGAAGACCTAAAGTGAAAAAAGCTTGCACTGGCTACCAGAGTAAACCAGAGCGTCTTTGTTTTTCTCGGACTGCTCTGTCCACCACACACTTCCGCCGAGCATTCGTGTTATTCGGGTTGGACGGTTCTGGATACCCGTGGGCTGCCAGAACATTCCAGGATGATTTTGGTCTGGCTGCTACCTGGAAGTTTTCTGGCTTGCAGACAACTAAAAGAGGTGGTAAGCGCTTTCCGCCATTTTTGTGGGAACTTGATGGATAGCAACGGGGCACTTGCGGACTTGCCTCGCTCAGCTGAGTGGCTACGGTCATCTTTGGATTTCCTTACTTCTAGCGTTATCTTCGTAAGTTCTAACACACCGTTCCGCATTGCGAGGTGGTGCGATACAAGCGGCGGTGAACCATTTGAAGCTTTTGTGTGTGCGTGTTTCCCATGAAGGCGCCTTCCTGGTGGTAAACAGCGCGCCGCACTCTCATGCGTGCATGTTATCTGTATCGTGTTCCACACAAGTTGTAGACGCTCATTCACACACATTGCAGTACATTTTCCATTCATCTTTCTCTGATGGTGTTCTTTTTCACATATCTCGCGTATGTATGCAGCGATATCCCCTTTTTCTCGAGATAGCGAAGGTGTTGCAGCTAGCCTGTGTTCACTCTGTCTCTCCGTCGTATGATTGGGTGGCAGCTCGAGACCGAAATGTGTTCGAACTGCAGGCCGTTGATGTTAAGAATGCACTGGTTGAGTACTAGGCACACGTACATTAGCTTATTGCTCTCATGATGGCGACCAACACTGCTTTTCGTGTGAAACTTTTCACTGGTCACAGGCGGCGTGCATTTTCATGTGCCATCCGCATCCCCACTTTGTAGGGTCATAACAGAAGCACCATCAGCCGAAACAAACTTTCTGAAATCGAAGCCCAAGCATGTTGGCACGAAATTTTATGCGCATAAGATGTACCCGATATCCGGCTTTTTCATGTCTTCTCAGGTGACGACAAAGCGCCAACTTATCAATGTCACCGATGGGCAACGTGATCGCTGTGAGCAGGCATCTTCAAGCAATCGTTTTCAGGGATACAATCACATCCGATTTCGCGTCTTGGCATCGGACGCCTTGGACGCCGTTGTTGCACTGTGCAAAGTGCGGTTGGCTCAGTGCGCGTCCTGTGCAGAGTTGCGCAAAATATCGCGAAAGTGACTATGTCCCTGAATGCAACTATATCTTTTCAAGTTGGCACCGCATAAATGAGCCGACTACGCCGAGTGTGCACCGGCCTTGCTGGGCGCTGCCATGCTGGTAGCATGTTTACAATTATCCCGCGGCCAGCAGCCCCGGCGTTCGATTTTGCAAACTTTGGGCAGTTTCGGATTGTCTTGGGATCCTAGCCCATGTGACTTCCTATCAGGAACGGAACTAGCTGGCTGCCAGAACTCCGAAAATCGAAGAGGCCCATTATCAAAATGGGCAGCTCTGCAATACTCTCGTTTGTCTTTTCCTGCTCTACAGAGTTGTGTAATCTTTCACTACCTTTGTGCTTGCCAGGGGAAAGTGACAAGATTTATTATTAGAATTGCTGGATGCTTGCTAGTAAGAATGCAGATAAAGAACAGGCAAGATGGTTGTGCATGTATCATCATGGGTCTGCAGGCTCCTAAATAATTTTATTTTTGATGATGCGAAGAGGAAGGAAGCTTTTAAATTGGCCCCGCAGCTTCTACTGCAAGTATCCCTTGCTGCCTTGTGATGAAGGCATCTCCTTACCTCAACCCTTTTTGGGATGGCCAATGATTCATGCTCCTGAAGAGCTCGGAAAGTCTTCAATTCCAAGTGGGTCTGCTCAATCTGCTCAGCAAGTTCCTGGATCTGCTTTATCAAAGCCTGTCCTCGTGACTGAAATATTAAGATGTAAAAGTATGGGTGTCTCACTGAACAAATATCAAATTCAGAAACAATCACTTACTACAGGTAAAGTTCAAAATACATGAGGACATTATATGCAGCATGAAAATATCTACTGCAGAACAGTATGAGTGTCCCAGCAAACATTACAATGCTTACCTGTGCTTTCAGGACACTACGCAACCAGATGCAATAGATGTTTAATCTTGAGGAAAGTCACAATACTAATAAAACATTTAATGTGCTTTTTGTGCTTGAAAATGCACAGCATAAACAGGATGCAGCTTCGTACACTTGTCAATGCAATGCCAAAGATGCACACTGTGAACAGAGACAGTCTTCACCACTAGCCATCAGCCTTCACCCGTTGGCTTCCGCGGGCGGCAGATCGCTGGCCGTGACGCGAAAGGCGGATTGCCGGCCGCGACATGAAAGGCCAAAGTCGCTATGGCCGGCCGCTCAGGAAATGGTTGCTTGTGACTTTATTCAGTAGATGGCAGCACAAAACAAGGTGTTTTCGTTTTGCTTCATATGTTTTCCACTAGATGGACCTAGTTGTCCACTGTTTGAGGTTGATTTTTGTTTTTTAGAAGGCAAAAAGCTTGCGTCCCAGTGTCATGCAAAACATGGCATCGCAGAAAAAACATTCTTTGACACAAGAGGAAATTCCTGAACTTGTGTTCAACAGTGAGGCCGAGAGCGACATCAGCGATGATGAGGATGTTCAGCTAGACGATGTGGAGAGCCAAGGTGATGAAAGTGCCAGTGATGATGAAGAGCATCTGTGTTCAGATGAAGATCCCATGGACTCTTCTCTACCGTCTCCGAAGGTGTAAAAACTTGAACAGTGGGAACAGACGACAGTGCTGAAAACGTGGTCAAGCACCCGTTTGCCGTTGAGATTTGAGATAACTGCCGTTGAGATTTTGGTGGAAATGACAAGACTATGATTTATAGTGATAGAATCGAACATGCCATTCGCGCATTAAGTTGGGGTTATAACTTTAAACTGGCACAGACAATTGCAAGAAACTGTATGCCACGACGCCTCATAGTGAGGTTCTGCTACCAGGGCTGAAGATTATTACCATGCAACCCCGGAATACTGTGTGTGTGTATTGTTGAAAATCACATTCTTTATATATTATAGGTGTTTGCTTTTTATACGATGCAAATTACAATGTATGGGAAGTTCACACTTACAAGCGGTGTTGCCTACAGAGCGAGTGAGACAGCAGAACTGTGGTCTCCCTTATTGCATGGTGGCACACATTACTCTGTTTCGCACTCTAGTTCGCATGGACGTAAGTATTCACTGCACATTTAAGCTAAACCTTGAAAGGACCGAGGTGAACCCTGTCACCATTGTGCGGGCGTTGACCTATTCTGCCACCCCAGTGCCGCTTTCTTTTCACCTGCGACAGTTTTCGGAGGTGGGCTTTTTCCACGGACCAGTTTTCAGTGGCGGCACGTTGTGCTGCCAGCCGTACCAGCCATAGCAGCATAACCAGTGGAACCGGCAAAGCAAGTGTAAGGCCTACCTCTTCGAGGCAGCATCAGGTGCGTACACATGTTTCCTCTCATCCACTGGCCCCTTTGTTTGGTCCTCGCTCAGACTTGAGCTCGTCTATGGTGACTTGCACCTATGACGAGCATATACACCGTTTTTTCATAGGAGCCACCATATTGCTACGCAGTGGCACCATCTATGGGCAGTGGGCATGCTGGCTTAAGCGAGCGCTCAGTCTTGCATGGCAGGTATACGCTCGGTAGTAGTTTCTGGCATTTATTTTAACGCTTGTGCGGTCCATTTAGTATGACGTGCATTTTCTACGTGGTAAACGGTTCTGTAAGACATGCTGAAGTCGTGTAATTCGGCATGGCCAGAGTTTCTGCTGGCGTTGAGGCGGATGAAGCACGCAGTGCAATGCGTGTGGGCATATTTTGGTCTACAATCAGCGTCGGAGATCAATTGTGTATTTCTGAATGTTCCATTCACGAATGCCACCTTATAGCAGTACTCTTCTATGGTTCTATGCTGCAGTTTAGGAGCCATGAACGATCGTAACAGCTTGGGTACCGTTCTGATATGATAGGAGCTGTGCTGTTATACTTTGACAAGCATTTAAACTGTTATATTACATTGTGTTACTACTTTGTTTGGTGGATTAGGTTTCCACACATGAATAAAATAGTTTTGGTTAATAATAACAGCATACCTTACAGTGTGAATTAAAATTGTCCAGCAAAGCGACCGCTCACGAACTGCACGAGTGTCCGAAGCAGTGATAGGGGCTGGATTACAGATATCTTTGTACTATATAGTGCATGGTCCAAGCATATGGAATCAACGTTTATAGATCTATAAACATTGTGCGGTGTGACTATGCGACATTGTATTGCGACATTAGCCTGTTTTCTCTTTCTTTTTCGTAAAAGAAGATGATAACCACATTTCTTTTTTCTCGATTGTGTTTGTTTCGTTCTCTACGATGCACTCACATGTATTACGGAAATTATGTGCACATTATGTGTAAAGGTACAGTTCACTACAAGTGAATTATGGTTTTACAGCCAAGCTGTCAGCCTCTCAGTGGTAGGCATTTTATGTGTCTGTCATCCATGAGCAGAAACTATCATCATCAGCAATGGCTCATAAGCCCCTAAACAAGCAAAAACGCAATGGCTCATCTCCCTCATCATGCAGAGGCTACAAGCACCAGCGAAGTGAAGTGAACACAACATACATTCATTAAAATCATGCATACAAAGTAGAGAACAGCTTACATTTCAATAACGAACAAGCTCAAAACAAGCCCCTATCATCATCATCAGTGGTTCATACCTCCGTAAGCAAGCAAAAAATGCAATGGCTCATCTCCCTCATCATGCAGAGGCTACAAGCACCCAGCGAAGTGAAGTGAACACAACATACATTCATTAAAATCATGCATACAACGTACAGAACAGCTTACATTTCAATAACGAACAAGCTCAAAACAAGCCCTATCATCATCATCAGTGGTTCATACCCCCGTAAGCAATGGCTCATACCTCCGTAATCAGGCAAAAAATGCAATGGCTCATACTGCCATAAGGCAGAGGTTGCAAGTGCTCAGCAAAGTGAAGCGAAACGTTGTATACATTCGTTGAAATCACCCATGCAATGCACAGAACAGCATACACTTCAAAAAGAACAAGTTCAAAACAAGCATCTGAACCATAAATTAAGCATTGCATACCCCCCTCAGTAGTTGCAGAGGTGGTTTTGCAACAGCTTCGCTGGGCATCCACTTTCACAGGGCTGGGATGGCAAGTAAATTTTTTTCATGCTGCAGTCACTTTTATTTTATTTATTTATTCATTATTTTTACCAAATTGTACATTATGTATGTACTGGAGTGCAACATCAAGCCTGGAAGTCAACCAGTGCACATGTGCAACATGCCCACTGCTTATTGCAATGCTCCTCATATACTCAGCTGCGTTTCTGAATAAAGTGCTTTTTGTTACCTGCTACTCGTCTGGCTTACATGGTGTCAGAAGTGGGCACGGAAGTTAGTTCCTGCCCATGCAGCAAGTCTTGCCATAGGATCACAGCTTAACAGCAGCAATACAGCAGTATTAATTCCTATGAAGGAAACAAGGGTTCATCCGGAATGACAAACTCGAGCCATGACGATGACTTCGACTCTGCTACCACTGCCCAAGCCGCTCGACATTACTGGCGACATTTTCCACAACTGGAACATCTGGAAAAGTGTTCGAATTTTTTGCAAAAGCGACAAGGCTGAGTCAACGGCCCTAGGATGTTCAGACCGCTACATTTTTAATGGCTATCGGTGAAGATGCAAGGCGTGTTTACCGAACCTTCAAGTTTGAAAACGAGGGGCAGAAGAATGATCGGAAAGTTTTAATGCAGAAGTTTGAAGAGCATTACAGACCAGTTACAAATCTCACCTACAACGAGTTTTGGCTTGGTTCCAGGAACCAGCGTGAGGGCGAGTCATTTAACGAATGGCTCACAGAACTGAAGGCTCTAGCTGCGCAGTGTTAATTTGGCGAGATTGAAGTGAGACTTCAATGCAGTAAAATAATCCTTGGAATACGAGACAAAGAACTGCAGCAGAGACTTATTTCTGAAAATCCCAACTACGCAAAAGCGGTTTAGATTTGCCGTGCTAAACAACAGAGCAAAGAACACGTTGCTGAAATCTGAGGCAACCAGGGTGGCAGCACTTCTTTTGAATAGGAAAGGAACATTGATGCTGTAAAAGCAAAGACTGCCACCTTCCTGAAATGCGGCTTACAACATCAAAAAACGGCAAGATGTCCAGCAATAGGGAGGTATTGCAAGAACTGTAATGGCCGAAACCATTTTGCTAGTGTATGCCGCACACGAAGCTCGAAAACAGCCAGAAAGACGGCACGTACAACAGGTGGAAGTGACTCGCGACGAAGAGAAGGGTCAGGTGCGCACGCGCAAACTTGAGTAGTACCCCTATATTTGGCGCCCCACGTTGGGTGCCAAATATAGGGGTATTACTCAAGTTCACGCGCGCGCCTGACCCTTCTGTGGATCGCACAGCGCTGCGGAGCGGCAGTCGCTCACTAGCACTTTCGCAGCAGCCCTAACAGTCAGAGCTGTGACCCCTAACCCGCGGTTCGCAGTGAGTTGCGACCACGGCGGGTTCAGGCCAGGGAGGACAGGGTGAGTCTCGACCTAAGGTGTTTATTCACCTTAGAGTACAAGTATACCAACTGGACAACAACAGCAAACCACACATACAAATACAAAACAAAACCACAGCGGTGGAGCGTTCCGCACGTCTGGGGCGAAATAAACCGCACAATGTGGAAACCACAAAAGAGGCTGATAAAGAGTTCAGCTCACCCAGAGCGGATCCTCGCTCGGGCCCTGAGGCGGTCAGTCGCTCACAAAGGCCGAGCGCAGCAGGGGGACGGCGTGCGGCGGTCTCAACGGCTGAATTGAGATGTGGCCAGTCGCAAGCTCCTCAGCCGAAAGACAAAAATGCATCGGGGAAATAGCGCTTCTCCCCGAGCGGCGGAGAGGGAGGCTCCCCGGTTCCAAGAAAGGGAAAGGAGGGAACGGGGTGCCTTGGCTGCAGCGTCGCAGCCAGGCGTAAAGAGCAGCGGGAGCGGCGAAGGTGCCCTCTCCCCGCTACCCTCCGCGAGCGAGCACGTGATTATCGCGTGATAACCGCGTGGCCGCTCCGGAGATATCGGGATGCGCGTGCGATCCCACATCTGGAGGTAGATCCTTGTGACCGAGAGAAGACTGCTTTCACTTGTCACAGGGGCCTTTTCCAGTTTACCCATGCCCTTCGGACTTGTCAGTGCGCCTGCGACTTACCAGTGCCTGCTGGACCGTGTCTTGGGTGACGCAAGGTGGCACTATGCTCTTGCTTACCTGGACGATGTTGTGGTATACTCGCGTACCTTTGATGGGCACTTACGCCGTCTCAGGGACGTGTTGGGGCATCTGAGGTCGGCGGGGATAACCCAGATCGCAGCAACCCGAGTAACGTTACTGGGGTTTAAACTTGATAACGGACGCCTTCTCCCGTGTGATGGCAAGGTTCAGGCATTGTTGAACTACCCGTAACCGGCAGACATAGTCGGACTGAGATGCTTTTTGGGCTGGCGAACTTCTACCGACAGTCATCCCAAACTGCGCTGCACTGCAAGCCCCCTTGACTATGCTGTTGAGGAAAGGTGAGCAGTGGAGGTGGGGTCCCGAGCAAGAGGAGGCACTGCGCAACCTCGCAAACGCGCTCGTGGAAACCACTGAGTTAAGGCTACCAGACTTGAACAAAGAATTTGTCATACATACGGACGCCAGCGACCTTGGCGTAGGAGCGGTTTTGCTCTAACAGCACGAAGGTAGTTTGCGTCCGGTAGCTTTTGCCAGCCGCTCTTTGACTCCCGCAGAGAAAATTACTCCATGACAGAAAAGGAATGTCTGGCGATCATTTTCGCTCTGAAAATGTTCGACTACTATATTGATGCAGTCCCATTCATAATTGAGACTGATCATATGGCACTAACTTGGCTTAGGCGCTTAGGAGAGCCTAGCGGCCGGCTCACGCGATGGGCACTTCTGCAACGATACAACTTTACCATTTGCTACAGGAGAGGAAAGAACAACGTTGTGGTGGACACACTTTCGCGCGCCCGTTGAGTGTGAGAAGAGTAACATTACTACTCAACTCACCCCGCCCGAAACTGAGCTTGAGAGCGGACTAAACACTGCGATGATTGAAGTTGTCAGGAGGGGCAACATTAATACTCATCGTGACTCCTCAGTGACTCAGCCTAAGAGCAGAGTAACTGTTACAATGCTCGACGGCGCTGGTCCCGAAGGAAGGGCGGACGAACCCCCTTCTCAGGACGAAAGCGTGAACCACTTGGACTGCGTCAGTTCAGTGGGGAGCGTGTTCGTCAGAAAGGAGCTGTTAGCGGCATAGCGGCAGGATCCGTTTTGTAAGAAAGTGTTTGAGGGGCTCCGGGAGCCCGGCAGCGCGGCCGCGCGGCGCTCCGAAACAGCTGGTATTGCTGTGAGCGCGTTGGATTCCTATCTGCTAGACTATGACGGCGTCCTACTGAGATATATTCCCCCGGAAAAGGATACACATGAGTCCTTCAAAGCGGTGATTCCCTGCATGCCTGAGAGGAGCACTTTTACGCTACTTTCACGATACGTGCCTCACCGGGCATGCGAGTGGTCCTAAGACTTATCTGAAGTTGTGCCACTTTGCTACCTGGCCTGGAATGAAGTGGGATGTGATGCGCTACGCCCACTCTTGCAACGTGTGCCAACGTGTGAAGCCGCGTGAAGAATGACCACCCGGGCTCATGCAGCCGATCAATAGCCGAACACCGTGGCAAATTGCGGCATGTGACATCATGGGACCTTACCCCAGGACACCGAGCAGGAACCGATTCCTTCTCGTAGTCACAGACCATTTCAGCAAGTGTGTGGAACTGTTCCCTCTACGGAAGCTGACGGCACGCGTAATCATGGGAAAGCTGATCGAGGTGGTTACACGATTCGGCTATTCTGAGCAGTTGATAACGGACAATGCGTCCTACTTCACTGCCAAACTATTCGTGGACTCTTGTGCAGCTCTCGGCATTAAGCACAGGAGAACAACCACGTACCATGCCCAGGCGAATTCCACTGAGCGTGTGAACCGCAACATCAAGCACATGCTCGTTGCATTTGCGGGGACGCACAATGAGTGGGACGCTTGTCTTCCTGAAAGTGGATTTGTGATCAGGTCGACAGTGAATCGATCGACTGGGTATACACCCGCCACCCTCAACCTTGGGAGGGAGCTGTTGAATCCGGTAGAACTTACTCTACAGGAACGAAGCAGCATGGAACTGGTTGTTTCGTCGGCACGCGCCGATTATGCGACTGGGCTGCGCGCGAAGGTAACGGAGGCTTTACGAAAAGCGCGACGGAACCTGAGCACTGCACATGCCGAGCAGAAAGCGCAGTACGACCGCTCTCATAGGGAAGTTCACTACAAAGTGGGCGACCTGGTGTTGAGGCAGAATCACGTCCTGAGCGACGCCAGTAAGAAATTCTCAGCTTCTCTGGCGCCGAAATGGACAGGACCGTACCGGGTGCGAGAGACTGTCTCTTCGCTCGTGTACAGCCTGGCGGACTTGAAGTTAAGACCGATCAGCCGACCGGTGCATGTCTGTGACCTCATACCCTACTACGACAGAGGGAACGAGTGGCTCGAGGAGAACGCTCTCCCGCGCCCGCAGGCAGCGGCATCGGGTGGCACAGCTCGACGTTCGAGCCCAGTGCGGCGTTACAACTTGCGATCTCGGCAGAACTAACTCTGTCCGGTTCGCGGAGGCTATTTAATTGTGCGCGATATCGGATGGAACGGTCCTCCAATGTCTAGCATGCAGCCTTCCAGAGCGAGCACGCGCTTTCTCTTTGGAAGAAGCGAGAGGGGCTAACCAAATTGTTGCAGCAGCAGACCACCCGTCGGGAGCCGTGCAACAACAATCAAGCAAAAAGAAAGACCGTCGCCACTGCCGGTGCGAACGAGCAGACCGTAAGCAGTCAGCAACGCAGTTCACGCAACAGGCGGCGAGAAAAGAGGACCCTCCGGCAGCCAACAACGAGGTGAGAAGCGCAGCGAGCGACTTCATGTCCGAAATGATCGCAGCGGCGCAGAAATCGCCGAACCGCGCCGCACAACTCCGCGACCGAGTTGCGAGCCCTGCAACCAAGCCCGCAGCCTCAAGGCCGAGGGAAAGACTTCGCCCGCAAGGACAGAGGGGACCCCTGCTGCGCAGCGAGGTGCAAGCCATCGTCAGGAGTGGGTCGGCCGCGCCTTTGCCGATCTTGCGTGCCGAAACCCGCGAGGCTGCGCAACGACACAGAGAGCTGGGTCAGGACGAACAGAAAGATACGCATTCGACCATACCAGAGGGCAACAACCTCCGCGAACATCAGAAGACAACTGTCCTGCGCCATCTCGAGGCTGGTTCGGGGATCGCGTCAGCGTAATCGAAGCAGCCAAGAGAAATCCAGGGGCCATTTCGCCACCACGGACCCGGCATGTGCGACTAGGCAGGTGATGCCGCCGAGAAGCGAGGTGACCCAGACCAAGCAGCCTTCTTGCCTCCTTCTACATCCCGTTACTGTCAAGCTGCTCCGAGGCATCATTCAATGTTCCGGCCTGGCTCGCGACTACCTACATGGCGACAACGGCGGTCTGCAGCTAGAGCTACCCCCTCACCAACACGGACTCAAACCGTGTTGCTGTTGGAGTAGCATGTCCTTCTCAGGAAAGCCTCAGGTGACGGCGGCCTCTTAGCGGCTAAAGGGTTATCTTAAGGAGGCGGGGATGTGGGATCGCACGCGCATCCCGATATCTCCGCAGCGGCCACACGGTTATCACGCGATAGTCACGTGCTCGCTCGCGGAGGGTAGCGGGGAGAGGGCACCTTCGCTGCTCCCGCTGCTCTTCGCGCCTGGCCGCGACGCTGCAGTCAAGGCACCCCGTTCCCTCCTTTCCCTTTCTTGGAACTGGGGAGACTCCCTCTCCGCCATTCTGGGAGAAGCGCTATTCCCCCGATGCATTTTTGTCTTTCGGCTGAGGAGCTTGCGACTGGCCGCATCTCAATTCAGCTGCTGAGACCGCCGCACGCCGTCCCCCTGCTGCGCTCGGCCTTTGTGAGCGACTGACCGCCCCAGGGCCCGAGCGCGGATCCACTCTGGGTGAGCTGAACTCTTATCAGCCTCTTTTGTGGTTTCCACATTGTGCGGTTTATTTCGCCCCAGACGTGCGGAGCGCTCCGCCACTGTGGTTTTGTTTTGTATTTGTTTTGTATTTGGTTTGCTACTGTTGTCCAGTTGGTGTACTTGTACTCTAAGGTGAATAAACACCTTAGGTCGAGACTCACCCTGTCCCCCCTGGCCTGAACCCGCCGTGGTCGCAACTCACTGCGAACTGCGGTTTAGGGGTCACAGCTCTGACTGTTACGGCTGCTGCGAAAGTGCTAGTGAGCGACTGCCGCTCCGCCAGTGCTGTGCGATCCAGAGAAAGGGTCAGGTGCGCACGCGTGAACTTGAGTAATACCCCTATATAATTTAGCGAAAATGCACAGTCTGAAAATAGACTTTTTTTTCGATTCTTTGCTATTTCAAGACCTGCGTCTCCCCCGTAAAGCAAGCCAGGAATGGATTAGTAGATTTATGAAGTTTAAAGGATTTTCTTTGTGAAGGCGGACAGGCATGTGCCAGAAGTTGCCGCAGGAATTTGAAGATAAGCTGTTTTCTTTTCAGCAGTATGTTTTATCGTTGCAACAGAGCAACGCTTATCAACTCAGCCAGATCGGTAACGCTGACCAGACTCCGGTATACTGTAGTATGCCTGCCAACTCAACAGTGGAGTCGACTGGGGCCAAACAGGTTCGCCTGCTTACATCTAGGAATGAAAAGATGCAGGTAACGGCAATGCTGATCTGTACAGCAGACGGCCACAAGTTGGCACCCTTTGTTTTTAAGTGCAAGTCTCTCCCAAAGGCTGTGAACTTTCCCCAAGGTGTCATAGTGTGCGCCAACAAGAAAGGTTGGATGGACACTGACCTTGTTCTTGAATGGATAGACTGTGTGGCGCAAGATGCCTGGTGCTAGCTTAGGGCTCTGCTCGATGCTTGTGCTTGATGCCTTTAAGTGCCACCTGGAACAGCTAGTCAAGGAGAAGCTTGCAGCTTGTCACACAGACCTGATGGTAATACCAGGCGGGATGGCTTCGCAGCTGCAGCCACTAGACATGTGCGTGAACAAGCCTGTCAAGGACCGTTTTCGGCACTTTATGATGAGCGGCTGATGAATGGAAGCCACAAATTCACAGCCAGCAATAGGATGAAGCGTGCTTTGATCGACGAAGTGGCAAGGTGGGTGGCGGAAGGTTGGATTGGGATTCCATCGACTATAGTTGTGGCATTTCAAACGCGATGGACGGCACTGAAGACGAGATGCTGTGGTCTAACAGTGAAAGGGAGCTTTCTGAGAGTGATAGTGAATGAAGAACGGGCCTAATGAAAACGTTGTTCACTGTTTAAAATAGAAAAGTCTTCAGCCTTGTTTTCTTTCAGTCATGGAAGTCACATGTGTGTTGGAATCGTGGTTCGATGTTGTTTTCTTTTTCGGCTGCGGAAGTCGGGTGCACGATAGACTCTGGTAAATAAGGTGCTTGCCAGTCAACAAGTGACTACACCGAACTTCGTACCCCCCAGAATGTGTCAACCTACTTCAATGAAATTGGAGGATATTGTTTTGACATGGCATGTCCGTCGTCTGCGACACTTCTACTGGCACACCTTGACCCTACACTCCGGCATCCTTTCAGACATCTACTTAAAACCGTGCACAACTTGTCACATCCTGGAATATGCTCGACACAGAAGCTTCTTTGCAGTCGTTTCGTTTGACCTCAGCTAAACGAGCAAGTTCACGACTGGGTTCACTGCTGTTAGCCGTGTCAACGCTACAAGATCCAGCATCGTTCCGTTCCGCTTTCCAAGCTTTTTCTTCCACTGGATGCTTGCTTTGACACTGTGCAGCTGGACCTCGTTGGCCCTCTAGCACCTATGAAAGGTTAATGTAACATACTGACATGTGACCGCTATACACGGTGGCCAGAAGCCACACCTATATCTGACATCTCAGCGCCCACTGTTGCAGCAGCTTTTGTGTCTACGGTGACCGCGAGGTTCAGGTGCCCATCCACAACAGTCAACGATCGTAGTCAGCAGTTAACTAGGCATTGTTCAACGAGCTACTAAAACTTCTTGGAACGACATGTTTTCGCACGATTTCTTACCACCCGCAGTCAAATAGACTTGTTGAATGTTTGCACCGGCATCTCATGTCCTCCCTTAGAGAGAGAGAGACAACTTTATTTATCCCATCTTAAAGGGAAAGGAAGTGCGGGAAGAAGGCGAGGGAGGTTATCCTACTCGCGGTAGGCCTCCTCTACCACCTCAGCCCACCTCAGGATAGCTTCCTGAAGTTCGGGGTTGTAGCTGCGCATGGCAGCCTCCCACAGCTCCCTACTACTTAAAGCTCTACAAAGGTTAGGAGGAGGGGAGTGGTTCTTGCATTGCCACATAATGTGGTTAAGGTCCGCTCTGCTGGCAGAACAAAACTTGCAGGCTGAATTAGGGTATATTCCCGGGTGAATTTTGTGACGTAAGGCAGGAGACAGAAAAGTGCGAGTCTGTAGTTTACGCCATAGTACCTCGTGTATGCGTGACGACCGAATCATTAAAGGAGGTAGGGTTAGGCGACCTAGGCGGTAATGCCCGCAAATGTCGTGGTAAGTAAGTAATCTGTCTTTGGAGGTGAATGCTGGAGGGAGATTATTGGCGTCTGAACCGTCCCCTGCCTGTGCTCGGTTCGTGAAAGCTCGAGCACTTAGGTGGGCCGCTTCATTGCCGATTAGGCCTGCGTGAGCAGGTGTCCAGATTAAACTCAGAAGTTGGGCTGGCGGATTGTGAGATAGAATTGCCAGGGCTGTCCTGCAAACCCTACCCGCTCCAAAGTTGTGTATGGCAGTTTTGGAGTCACTTACTATGACAGAGTAATTGGGTATTGTCGCGGCGAGTGCCACCGCCGCCTCCTCTGCCTCCTCCGAGGAACAGGCTATAATGGATGCTCCCGTCGCAATACTGCCAGTGGAGTCAACAACTGATATGGCGAATTTATGTCTACACGGATACTCTGCGGCATCGACATAGAGCACGTCTTTGTAGTTAAATAACTTTTTCTGCAGGGCTTTAGCTCGTTGTTGCCTTCTATGTTCGTGATGAACAGGGTGCATATTCTTAGGTAGAGGAGGGATATGAAAGTGCTCATGTATCGAGTGGGGAATATTGAATTTCTCATTGGTCATGGGTGCTGGGGCAATACTTAGGGAGTTTAGGATGTGCCTACCAGTGTGGGTGTTCGATAAGCACTGGTATTGAGCGGTCAGGTGGGCTTCTGCGAGCTCACTAAAAGTATTCAAGGTACCTGTAGCCAAAAGTCTCTCAGTAGAAGCTCTACTTGGCACTCCAAGGGCAAATTTGTAGAGTCTGCGTATCAATGAGTTAACTTTGTCTTCCTCGGCCCTAGTTAAGTGGAGATAGGGTAGGGAGAATGTGATTTTACTGACAGAAAACGCCTGTACCAGTCTTAGCAATTCTGCCTCGCGGACACCTCCGTGCTTATTGCACACCCTTCCTATTAGCCGTGTGGTATGACCTACGCTGGCAGTAACCGTTTGAAGTGTATACGTATTGAGTCTGTTAGATTGAATGTGCATGCCAAGTACACGGATTTTGTCTACTACGGGAACTTCCTTCCCGTTAATGTTAATCTGAATGTTCGGCGTAACACGTTTATTTGCGGATAGAATTAACAGCTCAGATTTGGTGGGCGAGCACTCGAGGTTCATGAACCCGGCTCTCGTAGCCACTGCGTCTGCAGCCTCTTGTAAGGTATCTTGAATGTAGCCATCCGAGCCACCCTTAATCCATAGGGTAATGTCGTCTGCATATAAGGAATATTGGAGATCCGGTATTTGTGCTAGCTTCCCAGCAATAGACCTCATAGCTAGGTTAAATAGAAACGGCGAGAGCACAGATCCCTGAGGAGTGCCAAAGCTACCTAGGGTGATTGGGGGCGAAGTTTGATCATTGAGACTTATGATAGCTGTGCAATTGGTAAGAAATTCGCGGATGTAGTCATGCATTTTTCTACCGCAGTTAATAACATTCAACTCACGTAAGATAGATCCATGATCTATGTTGTTGAATGCACTGCGAAGGTCGAGTCCTAAGATGGCTTGGGTGTCTTTACTAAACGTAGGAGTGAGAAAGTCATGCTTGAGCCTTAGCATGGCGTCCTGGCAAGAAAGCGACTGGCGAAAGCCAATCATCTCCGGCGGGAATAACTGATTGTCTTCTGCGTATTTATTGACGCGATTAAGCATGACATGTTCGAGCGTTTTGCCCAAGCATGACGTGAGGGAAATAGGTCTAAGATTAGCTATGTCAGATGGTTTATTGGGTTTGGGAATAAAGATTACTTTAGCAGTTTTCCATGAGCTCGGAAGAGAGCTGTTATCGAAGCAATGGTTAAAGTATTCTGTGAGGGCAGAGATTGATTTGTCGTCCAGATTTCGGAGTAATTTATTATTTACATTATCTATACCGGGAGCAGATGTAGTGTTAAGGGAAGCTAAGGCATGTCGCACTTCTGCCTCCGTTATTGGGGCGTCGAGAAGTTCGTTAACATCGCCTGTATAATCTGAATTCTCATGAGTTGTGGTAGGAGGGAGGTGTAATCGTGCAAGCTCCTGAGAAAGATGGGGAATATTATCCTTGTGTTTGTGCAATAATTGAGTGATGTAGTGACTGTGTTGCGCGCGCGAGGTCGAGGGATCAAGCAAATGTCTCAGCAGTTGCCAAGTCTTTTTACTACTGAGATTACCATGCATGCTCTCACATACTTGGCCCCATTGTTGATTAACTAGTTGGGTCACATATGCTTGTATGTCATCATCAAGTCTGGCTACACGTATGCGAAGCCTGCGGTTATGGCGGCGTCTTTTCCACCGCTTTAGTAGTGATTCCTTCGCTTGCCACATGTGTAAGAGTTTAGCATCAGCTGTTTGAAAAGGAGCGTCAGGTGGCATAGTTGTAGTATGATTGTCAACGTCCGTTTGGAGTTGACTAATCCATTGCTGTAGATCAAGAATGGAATTGGGAGCATTATTTGCGCGAGTTTTCCGAAATTTGTCCCAATCCGTAAGTTTGGGAGGCAGAGTGTGAAAGGGCTTGTGAGAGAAGGTAACAGAAATCTGTATGACGTAGTGATCGCTACCAAAATTGATTTGAAGGTTTTCCCATTTAGTGAAGTTAACCCGAGAGGTGAGGGTAAGATCTGGTGATGTATCTATGGAGACACTATTTCCTAAGCGAGTGGGTGTGTCGAAGTCATTGTGGAGGGTGAGCTGATGATCCTGAATGTGGGTCCATAAAGCTCGACCCTTAGGTGTGGAAGTACTGTGACCCCATAGTTGATTTGGAGAGTTAAAATCGCCAACAATGAGGAGCGGGTTTCTTCGAGCTTCCTGTTTAGCACGAGCAAAAACGGTAGTAAAACGGTGGTGTTTAGAGCTGGGACTGCTGTAAACGTTAAGGATGTAAATAGGAGCTGACCTGGTCTTTTTAGAAAGTATTTCTACGAAGTCGTGATCAATGTCGATATTCTCAAAATGGGAGCAAATAACAGTCAAATGTTTTTGTGCTAGGATCGCGGTATTGGGACGTTCGCATCTTTTGCATTGGAATGTGTTGTATCCGGGGAATTTAACGTAACCATTCGTTTCTTGTAAAGCAATGACCCCCCCATATCGTATGACAGGGGAAAAAATAAAAGAGCATACCCGAGGGCGTATTTTGTAACGAAAATTTATTAGTAGCTGGCATGGTCACTGGACTACTTTTCACTAGCGCTGTCATTGTCATTGCTGTTACGGTCTCACAGTGCGTTGTCGTCCAGTGAAATTCCACATTTGGCAAACGACCGCACTACGACATCTTGTGGAACAGCAGCCCACGTTGAATGCACCCAACCACACGCAGCCGTCAGGGAGGCTCCTTTGACAGGTCCGGTTCGCGTAAGTTCGCTGTCTTCTGCCGCCAGCCACTCATTGTACTCACGGCGGAGCAGGTCCTTAATAAGCGAAGATCAGGGCTTGTTTCATGACCATGGCGCACTTCACTGAGAGGGACCAATCACGAATTCCAGTGACGTATGCCGCAAGCTTGGCTTACAGCTCCGGAAAGCGTCCCGACTTCGGCCCGTGGGAAATTCTTCGCTTGCCATCACAGGTGAAAATCTAGCTTCGCTGCAGTCGCCACTCTCGCACCAGCCTTTCAGAAACATCGAACTTGCGGCCCGCTGCGCAGTGATTTGTTTCTTTGGCGTAAAGGATGGCAGCCCTCTTGAACGCTGCTGCGAACGAGGGCCGAATGTTCTGTGGGCCTGGAGCAGTCATGACGACTGAGGAAGCATGGAAGTAGCACGTAGCCAGCAGTCGAGTTGAACGCATCAAACTAAGAGATACACAGAAATTGAAACACGAGAGCAGGCGTCTGCTCTTCCATGAACTATGACACTCCCTGTGAGCGCCGCCGTTCTGGGGGTGCCGCCGCGAATGGAACAGCGGCACTTCCATCAACTATCGACACCCCTCGTGAGTGTTGTGTGTGCTGTAAAACCCTAAAAGATGTTGAAAAATCCTTCCGAAATGCGAACAAATGCGCGAGATAGCGAAAACTACGAGTAGGGCCATAGGGCAAACATAAAGTTGTAACTACGTTGTAGCTCCCCTGATGTCTCATTGGTCTCGATTTTTTGCGGGTGCCATGTTTTGGTTTCAAGTGTAAGTCGACCCCCCCCCCCTCACTTCAGATTTTCAAATTAAAAAAAAGAAAAGGTCGACTTATAATCGTGTAAATATGGTAGTTTACAGCGCTCACCTATGCCTTCCATGCGATTTCTTTGCCACCACTACCAAAAGACATATGCCACCACCTGTTGACTATGTTGTTGAACTGCAAGCTTTCTCCAGCCAGATATGCCCTGTGCTTACGCGTTTGCAAGAAGCAAGGTCTCCGTACGTTTCTCCCACAATCCCCTCCACTACCCCCATTTTTGTGCATAACTGTGCCGTGCAGAAGCCTTTGCAGCCACTACTCCGGACCATATTCTGCTCTCGAATGCCGTCCAATGACTTTTGTCTCGAACATCAATGGCCGACCAGACATAATTGCCTTGGAATGTCTCAAGACCGCCTACATTGAAGCACCCTTGCTGCTGACACCCCCAGTGTGCGATGCAACCCTGCTGCATTCCTCGACGTCTCCTTCTCCGTATGTGATCCCCAAGACACACTGCGTCACATGGATTTTCCATCGTTCGTTGAACTTTCTTCCTCTCTAGAGGAGGAGCCCTCTGTAGCAGCAGCAGCGTCAGCGTCGCATCAGAATTACATGGATGCTTGTGTCTACACGAGACGGGTGCCGCTGGCAGGCGGCGGCACATGCTGGCGTTCGGAATTAAAAAAAATATATACACTACGAGTGTTGGTTTGTTCTTTCTCTCGGAAGGCCGAGATTTTACCGGTCTATGTGGTCTCTTGTAGCCACAATATCAACAAGGTTCTACTGTAATTGCTATCACAATAAATGTGGTGCCCATGAATCTGAATTAATACTAGTTGAATGCCATACTTCAGAATAACACATAGACAGGTACTGCTACTGCAGAAAGAAATGATAAAGGCAATACTACTGTCTGGCACTAAGACAAATATGGCTGTTTCTTGTATCCATATTGTCCTACAATAGCACTTATGTGCTTTCACAAAGTTAATGAAACTATCTTTGCTGTTCTGTTTGAAGAAATTGCTGCATCATATCATCATATGTTGAATGTGCACATGCAGAAGGAAGTCACGAGTGCCACACCTGATAGCCTCCCAGCAGCACTCGAAGCTTCTTTTCAACTTTGGCTGCTTTCTTGGCTTCTCTTGTCATGTGACCTCGGTTTTGCTGCAGGAAAGTATAGAACAATTAACAAATGGTTTGATGCAATACTTTGCTTAATGCACTGCATTTCAAGGTGAGTGCGTTTTCTAGGTGCATAAACATGTACTTTAAACAGCAGTGACACCAATGGTGGCATAGTGTGGCTAACAGAGCCTCATTTTTGTACTTGGTCATAATTTACATGCCATTTTCAGTTGACCTCATCCATATGAACACAAGAAAGCACGTATTACAGCAAGGTAAATATGGTAACTACAAACTCTGAAAAATTCAACATCATTCATGCAGGAACAGGGTGTTAAATCAACATATTCAATGAAATAATATTAACTCAAATTACTATAGTCAATTTCAGAGCTGTTTGAAAGCTTGTACTGGAGAAACTGATCATTGTTCACAAACTTTGTTGACACTACTAGACACTATAAATTTCCCTTTGTTGCTATAAACTGTACTTGCAATAAGTGTGTCACTGTGTGGGCTGCATAGTCAAACTTTGTATAATGAATGAGAATCATTCTGCACAAAGCATTTAATACATCAGTAGTTAATTATACACCTGGACTCACTGTGAAAAGACATGAAAGGTAAACATGATGGAGCTGGGGTTGCACTCTGTAACAACCCATTCCCTTTTTCATTCTCTCCAACATCTCCCATTAGTTCGGATGGCAATATTATTGACTGAATCAGCCGCTTTGTGCTGGTGACTAGGAGAATGAAAAACTAAATTGACTGTTGCAAAATATGGCCCCTAGTTACAGTGAGCCTTATGGAAGCTGCTTCCCTCTACAGTAGAACCCCGCTGTTACGTTCCTCACTGCTGCGTTTTCCCGGCTGCTACGTCGTTTTCATCTGGTCCCGGCATAGCTTCCATAGGATCCAATGTATAAGGAACCCCGCTGTTACGTCGTAGCTGTGAAAACGTTCCCGCATGATACGTCGCAACTTAGCCCCCCGAAACCGCCTGGGCTAAAGTAGGCAACGCGCTCCAACCGCTATTTTGGCTTTTGACGAGTTTTGGCCGGGCTTGGCTATGGAACTGGCTGCAAGAAGCCGCACACCAGTTCGAGAGGCCGCCATCGAATTGGCGTGCGGCTTCTTGCAGCCAGCTCCATAGCCAAGCCCGGCCAAAACTCGCCAAAAGCCAAAATGGCGGTCACATACGACGACGTAGATGTTGTTGTCGGGACGTCAGAGTGTCAGAGCATCGCCGAGATCGTTGGGATCTCGGTCGCGAGTGAAGTCGCAGACTGCGATGCACGAGCCGCATGATGCCGGGGAGTTGCCAAATCGTAGCTTTCGAAAAGCCGTTGCGGCTCTGGACCTCCTCCGCAGGTACGTCGCACCTCACAGCGACGCTGACAGCAATGCGGCCTTCCAGGCTATTGAGAAACGTGCGGTGATTTCTAGCGAGCGAAAGAAACGGCAAGCCACAATTCTGGACTTTTTTTTAGGTCCTAAGCACACTCTGTGGAAATAAATTGTCTATAGTTGAAGCTGCACTTTTTTTCATTCATTTTCGGAGCTTTCCTCACTGTTGCGTTTTCCCGGCTGTTACGTTTTTTTTCCCCGGTCCGGTGAAAAACGTATGAACGGGGTTCCACTGTACACTGCAGTGCTTATTCTGTATTGCTCAAAGAAGGAAGTTCACATACTCTTCCACAAATGTGAAGGGGTACACACATGAGGCATTCAAATTGGCTACTCACATCTGCGGTGCATGGTGCGGATTAGCACGCACACACACACACCTATGGTTCAAGGACCCTGAAGCTTACCCCATCTCATTCTAACATAGCGGTCTTTTTCAGCCTCTGTGTCATTGAATATGCTCACAGATATGTAGTAGCTTGTCAGGTAGCCAGTGCTACGCTGTCATGTTGCCATGCCCATGTGCTTTGAGCTAAAAGGTAGTTGCCTAAAACACAGTGCCAGCAGCTTTTTCTCACAAGCACAATATCACAAAGCCAGCAACAGACGTGGCCTGCATATGGAGCACGTGGTATGACGGCGCCGCCGCCATGCAGCACGGAAAGAAGGCACCTGTCATGAACGTTGTTGCACCCAACGTGCAGTAAGGCACTGTGCAGGTTTACGTTGCAGCTATATAATGTACCATATGAGCTGTTGCACTGTTGGTTTGCTCGAACAATTATTTTAATTGTCCACTGTGTGGGGATGCTGGACTCTCTTGCACTCCCTTTTGTTGTTTTCCCTGCATGGCTTTTGTATTTCCTGTAATCCAGCTTGCCTGTGTAGCTAAGCAACGCTGGCGGTTGGTGTAGTTGCAGAATAGTATGAGAGATGGTGTGAGTGTACAGCTGCTAATGCCACCCAATGGCGGGGTTACTTGGGCGCAAAAGGGAGTAGCCTCTTTCTCTTTTGCTCGCAGGACTGTCTTGCGAAAGGCTTTGGAGAAGTACACTGGGATGGACGAATATGATCATTGTAATGCACCACTATTCGCGTGACTGTACATGTAAGCGAATAGGTGTTGGCATCCAGCTTGCGGGAGAACATATTTGCTCGATATTGACACGTGTACTTGCTTATAGAGTGCCCCACATTTCACCGCCTAACAAATGTTATTGCACAGCGCAGGACACACCTGCATGTATTGGAAGTTTCTCGAACATTACCGATGGTTTTATTTATTTATTTATTTCATATACGTCACAGGCTCCAGAAGGAGTATTGCGTGAGGGAGGCGGTACAGATAACAATTGCGGAGCAAGAACGTAGTTTTTGTTACATAAATATGAAAAAAAACGAGAATCAAATAATAAACAAAGAATGCAAAGTAAACAAAGATAAAAAGCAAGGAAGGTAAACGAACAGGTGCTAGCTTTTCAGTATACAGTAAAGCAAACAACCTTAGAACAAATATTTACATAAATAAATAACAATGAAGTTAAAAGTAACAAAACTAAACAGACACTTGTTTTTAGCTAAGTACTAGCCAAATATGCAGTGACTTTTTGTCTGAAGGTTAATGGGTCATTAATGTCAGCGATGTTATCAGGAAGACCATTCCACAGTGCAATCACACGTGGCAAAGCTGAGCAGTTGAATGCATTGGTGTGACCGAAGATGCGTTGGAAACTGAGATGATTATGCAGGCGTCTAGATGTGCGGGAGGGACGAACGAGTGGTGAAGTAGATGGGCGTACATTATGCATGATCTTGTGCAGAAGACAAAGTAATGCTACATTCCTGCGCGATTCCAAAGATGAAAGCGACAACGACAGCTTGATGTTAGTTAGGCTCGAAAATGGGCTATAATCTCTGGCAATGAAACGTGCAGCACGGTTTTGGATCGACTCGAGAAGATGGATTAGATATGCCTGATGAGGTGACCATATAGAAGCTGCGAATTCGAGCTGCGGTTGCACTAAATTTTGGTAGGCTATCTTTCCAGTGAGGGAAGGAGCGCTGCGAAGGTTACGTTTTAAGTATCAGAGAGTGCGCGATACTTTAGCCGTTATTTTCTCAACGTGGGATGACCATGAAAGGCTAGGTGTTAGAATAATTCCAAGGTACTTGTATGAAGATGTGCGAGCGACGATACTATTGCCAAGTGAGTAACTGAAAATGGAGAAGGACTTCTTGGGAGTAAATGTCATCAGATTGCATTTGTTAGTGTTTAGGGTCATTTGCCAATCTAAACACCAGTTAGTGACACATTGAAGGTCACATTGAAGAGCAATGTGATCAGTGGGGGAGCGGATTTGACAGTAGCTAACACAGTCATCTGCGAATGAACACTGGATGTAATGTTAAATGGCAAGTCATTGATGAAAATCAGGAAGAGTAAGGGTCCAAGGACACTTCCCTGAGGTACGCCTGATGTTACGTTACTGAAAGGGGAAGAGTACTGGTCAATGACAGTGGACTGCTTTCGAAAAGACAAAAAGTTTCTTATCCAAGAAATAGTTAGTTCGTCAAGGTTTAAGCATGAGAGTTTAGAAATGAGGCGACAGTGAGCCACGTGATTAAATGCTTTAGAGAAGTCGAAGAATATTGATTCAGTCTGAGCATTGTCGTCCATATTAGGGATCCCTATGATCCCTATTAGGTTAGGGATCGCTTGACTGCACAGAGGGAAGGCGAAAGTGATGCTGACAAACTTCAGTCAGGAGTTCAAGCATGTCAACAAGGGCACGACAATCACATACATCGAAAAAATTGTGGAAACTAGCAATGCGTTTGGCTTATCGGATTCTGCCGCATTTACCCCAACGACCATAGTTCCCGAACCAGACTTCAGCATAAATCCAAGTCTCCCCAGATTAAGCAGCGACCGCTCAGAAGTCTGCTTCGATGATACAAACACTGCTTTTCAACGTCATCGAGGATTCAACAAACACCAGTCACAAAGAATTGCATAATAACCGAAGAGTACGCTCGACCACTCCGCCAGAGCCCTTAGCAAGTTTCGACGCGAGAACTGTGAAGCTATAAGACAACAAGTCAACAAAATGCTAAGTGATGACATCGTCCAGCCGTCGAAAAGCCTGTGGGGGTATCCCCTGTTGTCTTGGTGAAGAAAAAGGACGGAACCTTACGTTTATGTGTCGATTATCGTCGACTGAACAAGATCACAAAAAAGTACGTATACCCTCTACCACGGATAGACGACGCATTAGATCGGCTCTGCTATGCTAAACACTTCTCGTCAATGGATCTCAAGTCTGTCTACTGGCAAATAGAAGTCGACAAACGAGATCAGGAAAAGACAGCCTTCATCACCCCAGACAGCCTCTACGAGTTCAAGGTCATGCCGTTCGGACTGTGCTCGGCACCTGCAACATTCCAGCGGGTCATGGACACGGGGCTAGAGGGATTGAAGTGGCAGACCTGTCTTGTTTATTCGGATGACATCGTCGTCTTCGCCAGAAATTTCGACCATCGCCTTAGGCAGCTTGCGACAGTGCTAGAGGCCATCAAATCATCAGGGCTCACCCTGAAGCCGGAATAACTGCTGCTTCGCTTACAATGAGCTTCTGTTCCTGGGCCACGTCACCAGCAAATCTGGAGTCCACCCTGACCCGCAGAAGACAGCTGCCATCGCAAAGTTCCAGCAGCCCATCGACAAGAAGGCAGTGCGTAGATTTCTTGGCATGTGTGCCTACTACAGGTGCTTTGTCAAGGACTTTTCAAGCATCGCTGAGCCGCTGAAACGTCAACTAAATGTGGTGTCGAGTTCAAGTGGGAAACACCGCAGGGCGATGCACTTCAAGAGAACTCAAACGATGCATGCAGTTGCCACCAGTACTTGCACACTTCGACGAGGACGCCGATACCGAAATTCACACTGACGCCAGTAGCCTAGGCCTTGGTGCCATCCTAGTCCAGAGGAAAGACGAACTTGAACCGGTGATATGGTATGCTAACAGGTTGCTGCCAAAAGCGGAAGGCAATTATTTTACGACTGAAAAGGAATGCCTCGCCATCATGTGGGCCACAGCAAAATTCCGCCCTTACCTATATGGCAGGCCATTCAAACTCGTCAGCAACCATTACGCGTTGTGTTGGCTAGCTAACATAAAAGACCCCGCTGGCACGGTGTAGCCTCATACTGCAAGAAAATGACGTCACGGTAATCTACAAGTCCGGACGAAAACACTCTGACACCGACTGCCTATCACGTGCCCCCATCGATCCCTCACAGCAAGACGACGAGGACAACGACGCCTTCCCTGGAATAATAAGCGCGGAAGACTTCACTAAACAGCAACGAGCAGACCCGGAGCTTAAAGGTCTCGTTGAGTATTTGGAAGGGAACACCGACGTTGTCCCTAGGGTATTTAAGTGTGGTTTGTCTCCGTTCACGCTTCAAAACAAGCTACTCATAAAGAAGAACTTCTCACCAGTTCACGTCAACTACGTTCTTGTTGTTCCCTCAGCACTGTCTACAGAAGTACTGCATGCCCTACATGGCGATCCGACTGCTGGGCACCTCGGATTCTCCTGTACGCTATCGAGGATACAGGAAAAGTATTACTGGCCGCGCCTGACTGCCGACGTCGGCTGTTATGTCAAGACATGCCGAGACTGTAAGTGATGCAAGCCACTGCCGACAAGGCCAGCGGGATTACTACAGCTGATCGAGCCTCCTTGTCAACCATTTCAGTATATCGAGATGGACTTGTTGGGACCCTTTCCGATGTCAACAATCTGAAATAAGTGAATCGTCTTGGCGATGGGCTACCTCACCCGCTTCGCTGAAACGAAAGCTCTGCCAAAAGGTAGTGCAGCCGAAGTGGCGAAATTTTTTGTTGAGAAGAGCCTGCTGTGACATGGTGCCCCAGAAGTCCTCATCCCCGACAGAGGAAGGGCCTTTAAAGCGGAGCTCAACCAAGCCATTCTATAGTACAGCCAGACAAGCCAGGAGGACAACTGCCTACCACCCACACACGAATGGTCGTATGGAGCGCCTGAATAAGACCCTCGCCGACATGCTAGCAATGCACATCGACGTTGAACACAAGACCTGGGATGCCGTCCTGCCGTATGTAACCTTCGCTTACAACACGGCGGTGCAGGAAACAACACAGATCATGCCGTTCAAGCTGGTTTACGGATGGAACCTGATGAGGACTCTGCATGCCACGCTGCCACACATCACCGACGAAGAGAATTTTGACTTCGCCACCTATCTCCAGCGCGCCAAAGAAGCCTGACAGCTCGCCCGCCAACGGATCAAGAGCCAGCAGAGTACTGACAGCCAACACTACAACCTCTGATGACGCTACGTCGAGTACCAACGCGGTGACTGTGTTTGGGTTTCGACCCTCAATATGCCGCCGAGGACTCAGTGAGAAACTATTGCAACGCTATTTCGGACCCTACAAGATCATCTGACGTATTGGCACACTGGACTATGAGGTCGTGCCAGACGGCATTTTGCATTCACAGCGGCGGCGCGCACGATCTGAAGTGGTCCATGTGTTGCGTCTTAAGCCCTTTTATGCACACTGACAAACTTCCTTATTTTATTGTTTCGTTTCTATGGGTATTTTTGTTTATTACTTTCACTTGTTTGTGGCATCGGGTTGATGTTTTTAAGAGGGGGGTATTGACATGTGCAATTGTTTATCTTTATCGAGTGACCACGCTTCACCGTCTAACAAACGTTATCGCACAGCACAGGATGCACCTGCATGTATAGGAAGTTTCTTGAACGTTATCGATGGTTCTATCTGCTGTCTGTTGTCACCGAACCTTGCGTAATCTGATTTCATGTATGCACGACGCGAATAGTGTAGAACTTTCTGGAAGACACGTGGGCACCAGCAATTACTCTGCAATCTTCGATGACTGATGTATAAAAGCTGACGTACTTGAGCCGCTGATCAGATTTTCGCCGATCGCCGCCTGTGTTCGCTGCTGTCGCTGTTCTTTGAGTGTAGCCTGTTTTTGAATGCACAAGTTTGCCCAATAAAATGCTAGTTTTGTTATTCTTAGTTTTGCTGCTTTCTTCACCGTCATTACTACGTGACAATATCCTGTTGCAGTGGGTCAGATTTACTGAATTTGTCAGCGTCTATCTGCATGTTCTATTTATAGTAATTAAGCTAGCTGACATTGCTATATAAAACGTGCAATAAATGCCCCTTTTGATTGTTTGCACTACTGTGTTATTATTCCTTTGTCCCAAGGGCACGTTTGAGACCACACAGCTGGGAACAAAAATTATTTATTTTTCAACGTGGCCACGCTTCTGTGACAAGCTAGAGCAGTGGATACAGAGTGTACGCCGCATGAAGTGCGTGTTTTTGGACATTGTAGTGCCTGCATGCAATGTTTCTAGCTTGGTATTTAGTTCAACTTTTGTCCCATTCATCCATTTTGGTTCAAATGTGCTGGTGTGTCCTGGCTCACGCCATAACCAATCCTTTACTCTAAGCGGTGACCTGGGTGCGTGTTTCTACTTACGCCCAAGCCCAGTGCTCAACCACTGCGCCGCTTGCGTGTACCACGTTTCTAGGTACTTTTTCCCTCGAAGCACCACGGCGAGCGCCCTAGATCCTTCTAGGTACTTGGCGGGACTAGGAAGATATTATGCCTGGGCACACAATCTGCTCAGCCAGCTGTTGCTAAGTGAGAATAGGCTTGCCAAAATACACCGCCTAGGTTATCTTGAAAGAAAAGTTGCGTGCGGAAGCTGAAGTAACACTGGACGAAAATTTTCAGTCTGGATAAGGGGATAAAGGGATGTGATAAGAAGTTGGTCATGGTGTGCGAGGCGCTTCGATCTACAAAAGCTGGGATAATCGTGGGGCTTGGAGGGTTTCTCGCACCACGAGCCATATCGCTGTAATCAAGCGTACTTTCCTTCTTTACCATCACTCTCTCTCTCTTCCAGCCGAAACAACAGTAAGGCGCAGGTGCCACACATGACGCATATTAAACAAACTATTGTGCGGCGTCCAGGGAAAAAAAAAACATCGCACAGGAACTCCTGTGGGAGTTAGACTTAATATGCATAAGCAGCATAAGCATTGTGCCACTTGCTTATCTCCACATACCCTGGTGTAACTACCAATATTATGCAACTTGATTAGACCAGTACTAATGATAGGGCAGTGGCGACATGAACTGGTGCCAACGGCGGCTCAAGGAGCATTGATGACGTTCCGATCATTATAAGCCCTTATCGCTCTTTAGCGCCTTATCCATCCGCGTCGAACCATTATGAACCATGAACGTACTCGAGTGGCGGCTATGTATAGCATCTCCGCGTAAATAGAAACACGCGACCTGCGTCTTTGGGACCAAAAATCCGCTAGCGTTGCCCTTTAAATTGGGGACAAATCGCTCCCAATTTTCGCCGCACATAGCTTGATAACTACATGCTCTGCCAGCACCATTTTGGTATCATTCGAAAGCTCATGTTTCTGACTTTTTTATTCATCGGTTGGCAACATTGCTGGCTCTGCGGTCCCAAAATAACAACAGCAAAAGAAATTCGTCACACATGCTAGTATTGGCCAGTCTGAGCACGTGGCGAAGGTAGCGACTAGTGATTGGCTCTAAAGACCACGAATGCTCAAACAACAACAGCCGTCAATTTGCCTTAGTCTCTGAGTGCAACGCTAGATATGCAGGAGGTCCGACAAAGTTTCGTTTTATGAATCGTTACGAGTGGAAACGTGCAAGACGCAAAGAACTTCTGAAAGCGATTCCGTCATTGCAGTCGGCACAGGTTACCGGCAGGTCGCTGCTGAAGTACCGCTGCCGAACGTCGACGCCTCAACTGCTCTGCCGGATGACGCATCTCCACACACCTGTTATATAGGTGTCGCATGATCATCTTCTGATTGCAATTAAGCGCGATACGGATTGAAATTCTTGGTCGCGATTGGTTCCTTTGCGCAAGCTGTGCGAAGGAGCAAATCGTGGTCGAGAATTTTGATCCGGATCGACATGATTGTGATCGAAAGTGACCGTGTGACACCGGTATTACACTCTCGTAAGGATTGACACAGCTGTCGTAACTGAAGAGGAAGTGGATACGATAAGAGTGCATGAGCAAGCTACGTTTGACAAGATGGCATCTACGCCGACCACGTAGCGAAAGATTCGGCGTTTTGTTGAACGATAGTTCAACAGCCTCGGTTGTGGAGCCTGCAGCTCCGTACGTTGTTGTCGAATTTGCAGCAGTGAACAATCTTCTTGGCGTTCTCTTGTGTGATACTTGCTGTGATTCTGCGAAGCTATCAAGATTATGGCCTCACAACAAAACTGACTGTGGTTTGCGTGATTTCCGGTGAAGTTGCGTCGGGATGGAGCTCGCCGTGAGAATTTGGGGCCTGAACATGCGCAGCCTTTTTAAAGTAAACATACTTGCAGTGCATACTATGTTGTCGACGGGCAACGGCCACAAATGATACCCGGTGCCTACTGATGGCTTTTGGTGCAGTTTTTTCAAACTTTCTTTCAATATATCAGTTGTGAAATGTTTTTTGTTTTCTCAAAAACCACAATTTTGATGATGATGCCATATTGGAGGTGCATTATCTCTGCTTATACTTGTGATATCACTGTAATTCTTTTTTTCCCCAGAAAGGCAAAGCTGTGCAGAGTGCAAATTTACGAAATAATGTTGTTGTATTTATTAGAAATTTAAAAAAAATTCGCTTTTTTGCAGTTAGATGGATTTCTCACTGAAGTTTGCAATGTTCCCATTTTATATAAAATTGGGTTAGAACACCATTCTTGTTAATTTGCATGTTTTGTTAGTTCCAAATCATTTCCGTATGTCAATTGTTGTTATGCCATATATCGTTTGGTAAATAGCTCACCTCTAAGCAAACTATGCAATAAAGCTGAATGTCTTCAATTTCTGGAAGTTCATTTATTCTGCAAGAAAACTAGATGTATATTTAAAACTAGTACATTGAAATACATAAACTCCGCAAGTTTCATCAAAATCGATCGAGAATTTAAAAAAAAGTTTTCAAGCGCAGGGTCCCCCTTTAAATTTACCTTGCTTACCTTTACGAGCACCATCTACGTTTGTGGTGCTTTGCTATGTACTATATCTTTTTTATATGATAATTTCTAACAGCTTGAATTATTACCACAAGATACTTGCCCGATAAAGTTTACACAAAGGGGGAAAGGAAGAAAAAAAGCGACCCCAGAGGGATAATGGTGGCATCAAATGCAACACAAATAATTCAACAAACCTGCATTCATTACCCAGTCTCCTACATTACCCCCTCTACTGCCTAACCAGCTGATGCGCCTAATTTTTGATGTGAAGTGGCATTTCTGATGAAGCCTTGTCATGCACATAGCAAAAATGCTTAAAGGGTGGCAGGACAGTGTGTTGGGTGTGACAGGTGCGCACTATTTCATGTGCGCATTGAGATCTGTTTATGCCGTGCTGAGGTATGGTACAGAAGGCAACATATGGGTGTGCTTCACTCTATCTTAGTCTTCCAAGAGCCCCATCCAAGCCCATGTTTCAAGTACGAACTCACCCAAGAAGCAGCACTCTTTGAGATCTGTTTAGTCTATGACTTTATGGCATTGCCAATCAAAACAGCACCTAGAGACCAATGCTTCTTCGAGTTCACTTTCAAACAGATGAAAAGCAGTGTTTAGAAACCGACATCAAACAGCACACAATGCACTGTTGCGATTTGTCTGTTACATGCACCTGGCCTTCAAGATGCTCGTCTGCTGGCTTTTGCAACCATTCTTTTGCACAGTGGAAACATGGAAGCTTTGCCAGTTTTACTTCTTTCTAAAATATGAGCCCCTGAAGAACTCTTTGCTGCATCATGCTGAAATCCGGGCCGACACATGAATGTGGGCTGACGCAGTAGCGGGCTTTGTCACTGCGAGCATTCCCTGATGCCGGCCCGATGTGGGGATCGAATACATAGCGCCCGAATGCCGCAATTTGCAAAACGCTGCTGCGTTGGCCTGGCTCGCCTCTGTAGGTACAAGGTTCGTCTAGTTGACTGGACTGATCCATATAATAATGCGACACACACAAAGGGAACAGCAACAAAACCATAGTGTATTTCATAAAGTGCAAAAGCATGTGCAAATATCGGGCCGATTAGTTGCCAATAGGCACGCAGATTGTGTTGGATACGCGGCAACGAACTTCTTGCCACTTCAACAGCCTTCACTCTAACCTGCAAGCATGATCTTGGGGTCAATCACTGATGAGCCACTCGTACAAACATATTAGTGACAAGCATTCCGCAATGGTTCATGGCCCATTACTACATTGGCCAGCAGCGAATTTTCATCACGGTCACACTACCTAAGCCATTACGCCTAATAGCTATGCTTCACTGGGCACGTCGGTGAATACATTTACTTAGTTTGGTGCCAAATCGACTTAGATCTATTCGCAGCAGCTGTGTGATACTCAGAGAGCTGCCGAACCGCCTTGGAAACGAAAGCTAGTACATGGGATGGCAACAAAGTTGTTAACGGCCACCATCTTTGTGACACATTGTACGGCGACCTCTCATTCCAGACGTCATTTGTAGATGTACATTGGTCTCCTTTCGTAGCTTCGGGAAACCCACCACAAGACTAGTTTTGGATTTAAACAGCGGAAGCAAAAGTGTCATGTAACTAGTGTGCTGACTGCTCGGCTGCATACATTTGCATGGACAGTGAACGAAGGGGGTGCCTCGTACGAATTAGCCATGGCCCTCCAGATTTCTGAATCTTTGACAGGTGGCAAATCACGCTGAACAACACAGTCAAATAGCATGTGTGGCACCTGCTCGCTACTGTCGGCACTGGGTACGTGTGGAGCAGTGATTGAGTCACGTGATGCACGGTCATTTCATCTGTTGTGTAGATTGGTATTATAATAACACAGCTGCCGTAAACTTGTGATAGCCCTTCTGTATTTTGGAGGAAAACTGGAATGCAAAACATTTTATGCAATAAGTAAAAGAATGCCACAATTAATAGCTCTATTATTAAACTGTGAACCTCATTGGTATTCAGCACAACAGAATTACACTAATCCATTAGCTTCAGAGGAAAAAGAGGCACTTCATTCTATTCAATGGAACTATTGATAAAAAAACATTTTCCAGACGTTCATATATTAGAACTGAGCTATAATCAGTACTGGCATACTAATTTGGCATGCCCTTTAACAAGAGTAGACCACACAGTATATCTTGATTGATGTCTACCGAAGTTCCCGATGCTTGCTATATCCTTGTTATGCAATGCTAGGAGACTAGCATGTGCAGCAGCGTATTTTCTTGCCCCAAATTTGTAAGCATTAAATTTAGAGAAAAACTTTTTCATATTTATTATTTCATTCAATATTCCTCTTTACTTTCTTCATTTGATATTCAGTTCGAAATCTACTGCTTGGTATTCGCACACCTCTAGAAAAAACACAATATGTTTAAAAAAATATAAATAAATAAAGCGGCAGAACCCATCTCACGATGACTGTTGAAGGTAATGCGTGAGCAATGAACGAATATAGCAACACAATGTATTGCCACCGTCGAAACTAGTTAAGTGTGAGGCACCTTCTGCCGCAGGACTTCTCTTTTGCGCTTCCCTAAGAACACTCTGCACCATCTAGTGCCACCGCCACGAAGTCTATGTGTGGTATCCAAAATGCATGGCGTGCCAGTATGCGAACGCTGAAAATGCGTCACGCGACAACCAGGCTCCTCTTTCCTGATTAAACGTGCGAAGACTGCATATTACCAGAAACTGTTTGCAGATATAAATAGGCAACGACCTTGTGCTGCATGGAAAGTTATAAACAATGTCCTTGGACGGGATGACTCGCATTCAATTCCGAGAAAGATAACTATTAATGGCCGTGAACTTGGAGATCGTGACATAGCTGAATACTTCAATCATTATTTTGTAAACGCTGCAAGACCGATTAGTATAGCTGAATACTTCAATCATTATTTTGTAAACGCTGCAAGACCGATTAGTACTCCCTTGGATACAGTTACCCTAGCTTATAGCTGTGCTGAAAGCGTATTTTTTGCTCCTACAGATGAAAATGAAATATACAGCACATTCATAAGCCTAAAAAACAGTAGATCATTGGATACAAACGATATTCAAATTAAACCCGTTAAGTATGTATTAGAATTGTTAACGTCTGCCCTTGCTCATATATTTATTCTTGTCCTTGAGACAGGTATATTTCCAACTTCCATCAAATGTGCAAGGGTATCTGCATTGTACAAAGGCAGTGATCACAACCTCGCGTCCAATTACTGTCCCATTTCTGTCCTCCCAGTTTTTTCGAAGGGATTGGAAAAAATTATTCTTTCTCGCATTACAAACTTTTATGACAAGCACAGTATTTTGACAAACTCACAGTATGGTTTTAGGAAGGGGCGGTCGGCTGAAGCCGTCTTGTTAGCTCTGAAGGAAATAATTTTGGAAAATATTCATAATAATTTACTAACAGCCGGAATTTTCCTCGATTTTAGTAAAGCATTTGACTCCATTGATCACAGTATTCTCATTAGTAAGCTTTCATCATATGGAATTCGTGGTACAGCTTTGGCTTTAGTTAAATCTTAAATCCTACTTAGAAAATAGGTACCAGTGCGTGTATATTAACAACCAAAGATCATCATTCTTACCAATTGCAGGTGGCGTGCCACAAGGAAGTATATTGGGGCCCCTTTTATTTAATACTTTTATCAATGATATCATAAATATCGACACCACAGTAGAATTCGTAATCTATGCTGATGATAGCACCTTACTTACTTCAGGGAGTAATATTAGTACACTAGAGCCAAAATGCAATGATATCCTTACTAAACTATCGGCATGGACTAGAGTAAATAAAATCGAAGTAAACCCAACTAAATCCAAAGCAGTTATTTTTCGTGCTCAGAATAAAGCAGTTCCTCCAGTGAATTCATTCATTTTTCAAGACCAGCATACAGAAACAGTCACCGAGCACAAGGTTCCCGGTGTGTATTTTCCTGCCCATCTAAAATGGGACGCTCATGCTGTTTGCATCTCCAGAAAACTGTCTGCAGTTATAGGTGTAATCTCATGCTGCCGCACATTTCTTCCCACAAGCGCTAAACTACAAATATATTAGGCCCTATTTCTTTCTCACATTAACTATTGTACATTGGTATGGGCTACAACAACTAAAAGAAATATGAACAAGCTTCTTGTATTGCAGAGGAAAATTATTCGCCTTATTGTTAACATTGAACCAACGTCAAGTGTTAATCCCACAATAGCATCATTCAATTTGATCCGTGTAGATAATATATATGAATTTCGTTTGTTACAAATAACATACTTTTCTTCCACAGGTATGAGTAATTTCCTCACACAACTTGCTTCCCTTAATATCGTACACCAATAGTTAAGACTCGTTGTACTGACACTTGGTCCTTACCACAGTTTAGAACCGATTACTACAAGCTGCAATCCTTGGCTCACAATCTGCCATTTTTTCTCAATAAACATAAGGATACTGCTGGTTTTAGTCGAAAACAACTGCGAACATCCTTTGTGCGCATGTAATCCGTATTTCTTCATATGTCGTTTAAGAAAACTTGTGTGTTATTGCTGTACTTGATTTGATGCTGTACTTGTTTGCTGTACTTAATTTGATTTGATGACTACTTCTGTGTCACTATTGTTATTTCGTTCTGTCTGCTGCTGCCATGTAATGGTTTCCTGGGCCTTCGTCAAGCTGTTCGTACAGCTTTTAGCCCAGGTGACCATCCAGATACTTGCTGGAGAATAAAATACGATTTAATTTGATCCTTTCTGGACATGCTGCGCCAATGCCTGCTAACGCTGAGAATGGTTTCCTCGCTTGCCACAGTGGCACATACCTAGTGCATTCATGGCGCAGCTCACAAAAGCCGTGGCACGACAGCCGTTCATGGAAAAGGTGCACATACCCGGTACGTTTGTGGTGCATCCTGATAAAGCGTCGGGTTGCTGTCCTTGAGGAACCTGTGTGACGTGAGTTTGATTGCACCAAGCATTGGAGAACTTCAAGGGATCTTTTGTAATTTTGGAGCGGCGCATTCCCAGCGGTACATACCTAGTGCGCACAACCTTGACTTTGTGACGCTTTCAGTTTAAGCTGTGTTGCGCAAATTAGTTTGGAACCTTTAAGATTTATGTCCGCACATGAGCTTTTCTTGTTCCTAGCAGTAAATACACATACAAACTTGGTTGGCAACTGGCTGATTTATGGCCGATCGCGCGCAAGCCCAAGCTCCTCTTCAAGCACACTGCCCTTTGCTCAGCCCTTTTGTGCGATCTACATTCAATTGTCTACGGGTGTCAAGGGCAGGCCTTGACATGACTCGGTCCAACAGTGCTGCCTCGTCGGTAGACAGCGACCAAAGGGTGCCAAGTCAACGAAATGCTTTTCAGTGACTGTGTACGGCACTTGGAAAGGAGAGGAAACATGTCAACAATGAAGATGAGGGCACAACTGGTATGTGTAACACCATTGCATCGGATGCGTGAAATCGCATCCGGCAATCAGTCCAAGAATTGAACAAGGCACCGTACGGCACGCAAAAGTTCGGTTGCCATTCTATATTGGGCCTGTGAGGTTCATGGCAGTGCAGCAGGGAATGGTGAGTGATTGAGCAGGCCTGAAAGATGAGTGGGCAATTTACTTTCCTCTATGTGGCATGTTTCTGTTACTCTCTCTCTCTCTCTCTCTCTCTCGTTTCTGTGTTACGTTGTCTTCTTCATGCGAAGATTGCAAGTCCTTGGATGACGACTTTTCAACATTTGTCAATCTGAACTGATGCACACATCCTGATTGCAGGCTTCCATTCTAGACATACGTGTGACTAATTAGTCTACATGTTTTGCACATGTGCAGCCTTTTCAAATTGTATTAGCTATAGTGCAGTACCACTTATAGAGCAGCTATTTGCGACTCTGGCGTCTTACATTATAAGCGGTCTATGCTGTACTTCAAGAAGTGCATCTGCAAAAAAAAAAAAAAAAAAATACTTTGAGCTCTGTGAGTTTTCCCGTGCTCCCAAGAACATTCCTTGCCCAGGAATCAGTTGCACTCTGCGTTAGGAAGTATCCTTTGGCAGTTTATCACCTTGTAATAGAACTAGTATTGTAGCATGCCACAATTTGCACAACAAAAATTTCTAACAAAAAATAAAGCAGCTATCACAAACTGTGGGCACTACAAATACTCTCCTTTACTTGCTATGCCAGAGAATAGCATGACCACATTGTGGTGAGAAGAGGGCTCACCTCCAGGCGTTTGTCCAGTGATTCAATGCGGTCCTTCTTGGAGGCAAGGTTAGCACGTGTGTATCGGTTTTGGGCAGGCAGGAATAACACTTGAGCGAGGCACTCGTCCCACACCTGGCAGTAGGCCTCTAAGCTGAGATCCCCGTGGCCCATGCCCTTCTTCACCACGTCCATCTCAGCCTGAAGCACCTCGTGAGCCTAGAAGCACACACCTCAGTTAAATGCTTACCACACACTGCTGCGGTTATTCAAGCACTGGTTAGCACTCTGGCCAGGATATATCCTAGAGACATAAGGCAGAGAGTCATCACAACGGCTTCTAGCATGTTATGTGGAGCTTGTGATCACAGTTCTCACCTTTTATGCAAATATTTTTCTTCTTCTCAATGTCTGTCCCCGCAACATGCTTTAACTTTGCGTCAATGAATGCTTTGCACAGGGGCATGTTTCAGCAGCATACAGTGAGGAAAGAACATCGCATAACCTCTGCTGTGTTTTATAGGTTGGTTAGCCTTCTCTTTCTCTCTTTTTTGTGTGCAAGACTTTTCATGTGCTGTGGTGCTGCCAAGCGATTGGTTTTGGTGACGAATGAGTTAGGGGCACAAAGATGACTAAGTGTTGCAGTTGCACAAAAAGATGCCACAAATGCTATTTCGTGCACCAAGTTCGAATTCTGTTTTCATGCTTCAATATGCTCAGGCATGAGTGAACAGGGGTATACCAAAAAGGAAATGTCGGGTAACATGCAATTATGAGGCCTGCAGGCAACCCAAGAGTACTGTACCCCACAATTTGCTAATCGAAGAGGAGATACTGAGCTTAAGATTATGATGGTTGTACATCCACAAGAAATTAACTTCTTTCTCAGAATGAAAAGATCGACAGAATAGACAGGTCAATTCAGTTGGTGTTGGATCACTTTGATAAAATTCAGGAATGCTTGAGCGGACAAGATAGAGAAATAAAGAACATTAAATGCAAGAATGACAAACTTGAGAAGAGGATCAAGCTAAAGTCATGCCCAGCTTTTGTTTGATGACCTCAAGTGGCACAGCAGACGTCTGAAAATAGAAACGTCTGGAATTCCTGAGACTGCAGGTGAAAATCTTTTAATTAAGGTCAATGATCTTGCAAGAAACTTGAATTTAAAGCAACCTTTAAAGGAAATTTTCGGCATTCACAAGATGGCAACCAAGTCGGGCAGAGAGCGTGGAGTGATCAGTCATTTTGTCTACCAGGACCTCAAAGATACGTGGCTTAAAGAAAGAAAAGGTCTTAAGACTGTGGGGTCTCTCACACCTGTGCTCTCGGGACAAAGGAACGACAACACAGTAGTGCAAACAATCACACGGGCATTTATTGCACCTTTCATAGATCAATGCCTGCTAGCCGAGTCGCTATCCACAAAACATGCCGATGGGCGCGCGACAAATCTAGAAGTCCGACTTACCGCGACCTGGTAGCGAGCGAATATGTTCGCCCCATATGGGCACTAGAATGCACCCAAGCCCTGTCATGCTCAAGCATACATTCTTTGTCGTTTATTTATTAGGTCCTTTGTTACTTGAGAGAGCTTGCCTACTGGTTGCTTTAGTGCCTTGCGTCCCACTTCAATTGTTGCCTCTGAAGCCAGCCTAGTTATGGTCTCATTCATTCCCTGTATGTCATCTTCATCTCTCTGTTCTAAGGCTCCATATTTGTTTGCAAGTACCAGCCTGAATTCGTCTGCTTTTACCCTTACTGCCTCTAGGTTGACCTGTTTTTTCTTGACCAATTTTACTTTTTCTCTCTTCAAATTGAGGTGAATCCTAGCCCTCAGTAGCCCATGATCACTGCACTTTACCTTACCTATTGCTTCTACATCCTGCACTATACTGGGATTAGCAGAAAGTATGAAATCAATTTAATTTTTTTTTGTTTCACCATTAGGGCTTTTTCAGGTCCACTTTCTGTTGCTACGCTTCTTGAAAAAGGTGTTCATTATTCGTAGCTTATTCCTTTCTATGAATTCTACCGGCATCGCTCAACTAGCGTTCCTAGAATCGACGCCGTGGTTGCCAGTTGCTTGTTCACCCACCTGCTTTTCCCCCACTTTTGCACTGAAGTTGCCCATTACTACAGTATACTGAGTTTGCACTTTTCTGATTGCCAATTCAACATCTTCATAAAACTGATCTACTTCATCATCATCATGAGTGGATGTTGGAGTGTAGGTTTGTACTACTTTTAATCTATACCTCTTATTAAGTTTGATTATGACTACAGCTATCCTCTCATTAATGCTGTAGAATTCGTCAATGTTGCCCACTACAGTGAACTCTCACTTGAGTGAACTTCAAGGGACCGAAAGAAATAGTTCACTTAACTGAAAGTTCACTAAACTGAATATTCACTAGACCAACTTAAGACATGGCATAGGGAGTCAAAAGTTTGAAGTGCAATTCATGGAGCAAAAGACATGGCATCCATAGTGTTAGAAATGTGTGAAATGGAATTTGTACATATCAATGAAAAACACACCACATAGGTCGTTTGTGTGCACACGCAGAACCGACGAGACTGGAAAGAAAGAGACGACGACCATGCCACGGACTAGCCGGTCGGAAAAAAAAAACACACACGCACCACGTGGTTTGTGGTGTGACAGATCACCGCTTTGCTCTGGCAGCGTTGTAAGCACCAGCTATGTTACTTTGTTCATGGCCTGCGATATTACATGGTTGCTCGTTTTGTGCAGGTGATCTCGGAGGCCATGCCTTGTTGCCGTTCGTTATCCGCACTGCTGCTTTGCCTCAGGGGCGCTTAGCGCCAGCGATGTTACATTGCCGCTGGAGCGGCGGTTTGGTGAGGGCGGGTATCGGTGTCGCCTGCAGTGCAAGGCTTGGTCCTCTGAACGAGTTCGTTAAACTGAGATATTGACTGTTCCGAAATTCGTTTAAGTGAAACATTTTTGCATAGAATCTATAAGAAAACTGCCGGGGATTTTTAAAAAGTTTGTTATTCTGAATAATTCGATAAACCGGCGTTTGTACAACTGAGAGTTTACTGTATATCCTTATGGATTAGAAATCCTACCCCGTATTGCTTCTTATCTGGGAGACCTCTATAGCAGAGGACATGTCCGTTAGTCAGCAATGTATAAGCCTCACAAGTTCTTCTAACCTCACCAAGGCCAATGATATCCCAAACAATGTCTAATAGTTCCTCAGAGTCCTGCTAAGCTAGCCTCACTCGACAGAGTTCGGAAATTAAAGGTTGACAGGGTCAGTTTCCACTGGCGGCCTGCCCGGACCCGGAGATTCTTAGCACCCTCAGCTGCATTACAGGTCTGATTGCCACCTTGGTCAGGTGCTCCACAGCTGCTGGGGACTGAGGACCATGGGTTAATTGTAGGAATCATTCAGGAGGCAGTGGCCAAATACTGCACCAGAGAGGCCAATTACTGTTCTGGTAAGTTAAGATCGGTAAGTTAAGTTAGCGCTCATCCCATGTTCCTGCTTTCTCCTTGTGTCGGTTTTTGCACTATGTATCCCAGTTTACGATTGAACTACTAACACGCCCAAACTTCTTCCCTGCTGGTGAGGGAATGTCTTTGTTGGAGCGTTGAACAACGATAAAGAGAGCAGAGTGATTCATGATGATGGACCTCAAGTAAACATATCGTTCCTATCCTTTGTTGCGCCCAACCTTTGTTTGCCACACGTCTGCATAAATGCCTCAGTGATAAGTAGCCTGCTTCCAAGCGAATCCACTGGAGCAATAAACTTTGTTGTGCTTGTTATTCAGCACAGTGCTGTCGTATTTTTGCTTGTCCTGGTGCCACCAAATCTGACCATAAAAGGAGAGCAACAGGGAGTGGGCTGTCAAGCCTAAGCCTTACGCACGAAGTTGGCTTGAGAGAACCTCCACCTACAAGTTGCATGTCCATGCAGCAGAGCATAGATACTGCAGCTGCCGCGGGCTACCGTGACGAGTGCACTCGCTGAAGACAAGCTCTGATTGCGAGCGCTAACATCTGATGAACAGGTCCTCTGCTTCCCAAGCTGCACGCCCTCGACTCGTGTTGCCATCATGATCAAAGCTCATTATGATAGAAATCTTTTCAACGTGAGTCCGGAGTGCAGCATCCATTGCTTAGCCGATGTGCACGCTGTTGGCGTACTTGCCCAACTGAAGATGAACTTTCTTCGACCCTCAAATATTGTGTGATAGTCGTAGAGATCACACAGATAAGTGCAAAAAGAAATGTTCTAGTGCTACTCATGTTACTTGGTGTGAGAATAGCCGCATGTAGATATCTGGTGCATTGCAGCACAGCAAGGGGATGGGTGAGACAGCGTGAACACAAACTTAACCCACTGAGGGTCAATTTTTTTTCGCCACATGCGATCTCCCAAGATCGAATTTTCTTATTGCAGATTTAAAACCTTCAGACTGACCTATTTCTAAAAATATGTTCCATAATTTTTTTTAGCGTTACCATAAAGTGACACAAAATATTTTTTTTAAGTAAACATGCATTGTTTATTCATGAATACAGATGGGCTTGCATAAATACTTATAATAAAAATTAAAAGTTAGATGCACTGAAATAGATATATATCCCGATTTGGCACTTCAGCAGTAGTCTGCATTGGAGGAATCATTGCTCGACTTCCTTGCAGCTGAGCAGCCGGCACATACGCCCATAGTGTACTCGAACTGTGTATGTGAGTGCATGGACGAAAACTCAATGGTTGTGCATCTGTCAGAAAAACCAAACCCACTGGCAACGAGGTGCAATCAGCTTTTGCGAGTCTCGAGAAAAGAAGCGCCGGCATGGCAGCATCATTTGTACAGTAAAACCTTGTTAATTCAACCTTCGTCAATTCAGAAAATCGGATTACTTGGATTCAGCCTTTGGTCCTGCCAGGCGTATGCATTATTTAATGGAATCAAACTCTTATTAATCCAGACATACTTGGCTGCACATCGGTTAACTTGGATAACTCTCAGAGCATGGAGCACCATAAAAGAGCGAAAAACGGCTGTAGCATTCAATCAAAACGAAGCGGCGGATTCTACATCGTCGTAGTCATCAGCAGTAATTGTACGTGAATGCTAGCAACAGCAAAACACTTTATGCCTATTTGTGCCTTCATGGCCTTTATTCATGCGCTTACTACTGTACATAACACCGCATTGGCTGCGTGTCTTCATAACTGCGTAGTCGTCATTCATGATTGCGTCAATAGTGACCCTGGTTTAGTACGCGGCGGTTGCAGCAAACAATAGTTTTATTTTTAATCAATGGGCATGATGGCCACGTACCATCAGAACTGAATGGTCACCATTCATGATAGTATCGATAGAGGCCGCATTTTCATTCAGAGCGTATGTGGCAAACAGATGCGCATGCAATGTCACAAACATGGCTGAAGCTGTCACGGATGAAGAGCGCTGGTTACATAATGATGGACGGAAGATCCGTTGACAACGAGCTCACTGGCAAATAAATTATTGGGGTGTGTGCATTGTAGTTAAATGTGTGTCTCGGATAAAAAATGCGTGTTGCGGCCACACTGCAAAGGAAGTCGCGAGGCCTACACCGCTGCGAGCTCTAATCCGTCACGAGACGATGAGAATTGCAGCTTTTGCACTGCTTTTGTGCAAAATAGAAACAGGATTTGCTGATTCATTCAGTAAATAAATGAGTGTTCATGCAGTATGCATTTATTTACTGTTTTCTTGACACCCTCGGTAATTCGTCATTCAGTTAATTCAGACATTTTTTTCGTTCCCATGAAATTCGAATTAAACAAGTTTTACTGTATATGGCGGCATTATTTGTATATACCGGCGCATGAGTGCCTACCAGTGAATAGATGTAATCGTATCCCTGTGAGCAATAAAAGAGTGAGCATGTAGCAGTGACCCACTCACCATATGTGGTGAATAACATTATACAGTGAACTCTCGTTCAGACGAACTCGGTCAAGCCAAATTCTGGCATGTAAGGAACAACACGAGAACATTTGTTTAGCTTCCCATAGACTCAATGCAAAAAAATCCGCTTAAGACGAACCACCTCAGACGTGCTCTTCGGTTAACGTGGCGATTAGAGATATACTTATTTTTAGACCAAACTCAATTAAAATACAATGACTTGTTCAGTTTTTCAAGCTGATTTCAAAAGTGCAATTATTATTTTTATAGGTCAAGTAATTATGGAGGTAATTAAAAGTACACTACTATTATATGTGGAGACAATAGGTAAAAAAAACCTGGACAGAAAGCTATAATAAATGCATGAGGGGACAGGTGAATTGTTTAAAGGGGTTGGGACACCAAATTTTGAGACTATAAAAAGCATGTTGTAGGCTGCTTCCGTATGCAAGGACACCCAGAATGAGGTATTGGACGCTGCAAACATTTGAAAATAATTTTACTTCAGCTCCAAAAAGTAATTAAAAACTCCTTCTCGTAGTCGAGACCCATCGCTAGCGCGGCAGTTACTACGTCACAGAGGAGGAACGAAAATATTGACGTCATAGCACACTAGCACAAAAACGTGACGTATGATGAGTAGCGATGAAATGCCGATTACGGAGCCTGCTGAGCCGAGCGACCGAGCATAGCCTCCACTATGACCGAGCTACAGGCATATAGAAATCCTTTCTTAATGCAAAGAAGGGGTAAGGCGTGCAGGCACGGACACAAGAGGAGAGAAGTGGACAACACGAACGCCGGACGGCGGCCCGCGAACAGCAAACTGCGTGCGGCGAGTTGCCGTGCGGACGGGCCTTTACACGTTTGAGTGTAAAGCCCGTCCACTAGCCGGCCGACTCCGAAAGGGACCAGGATATGCGGCACTCGTGTTGTCCGCTTCTCTCCTCGCATAGTCGCATAGTTCGGCAGCTCGGAGCGTTCTCTCGTTCGCTTGGCCTTTCTCAACGTGAGAGCCCGTCCACGTTACCGGCACGGAAGCTCGCCGCACGCCGTTTGCCGTTCGCGGGCCCCCGTGCGCCGGCGGTTTTGCTCGCGAACGGCGAGATTTCCTTGCCGTAGAGAGGACGGGCCCGGGATCCATTTGTGCGGCAGCCGTACGGCGAAGCGGCCAATCAGCGACCGAGGAGTGGTCACTCTGGCACCGACGCAGCTTCACCGCCTCTGATCGTTCGGTGCCGCCGATATCGTTGCTAGGCCTTTTCCGGTTTACTTCAAAGCTAAATTACGGCGCTTCGGAATGAATCACCGACTCTCACAAGCCGCAATATTTTCTTACCGTTGTTGTCGCTCTTCGCAATAATTATAATCATCGCGACATGCACTTCGAATCGCCAGTTGTTGACCTCTGCTGGCAGAGCACGCGTATGCGCGAGCAGACGACGCAGCATAGTTTTACGTCACTATTTTTATGGTCCACATGACCAAGCCATGTTGCATTTCCTCCTCTGTGACGTCATAGCATCCTCCGGAGCCCAGAAACCGAAACCGAAATCGCTCGGTATAATAATGCTATTATTAAATTATTTATCGGATATATATGAATCCCGCTGTGTGTATCGTGCTCCCTAAAGCATGACGCAACGTTTGAATCAACAAACGCATGAACGAAAATTTTGATGTCTCCACCCCTTTAAGGAGTGATATGCTGCAAGCAGTTTTCAAATCCAACAATAATTAATGATTTAGCAGTTCATGAAAGTCCATTGTTTACACCATGGCTACTAGGTCACAACAACAAAAGGGAAAAACAGAATTATAGGGAAATGAAAAACAAGCATCTGCTTGCAGCACTTCAAGCTCTATGCATTTAGCTTTATATACAAAAAAAAATTACAGCTCTAGCTGTTCTAGATCTTGAGATATTGTTGCCACAAACAAGCAGGGTGAATGAAAAGCTCATTTTGAGAAAATTGCAAGAACACACACAACTTCGTTTATTCAGGAATATCATGGAATACCAGCCATAACAGGCTAGTATGCCCCTGGCAGATAGTCAGCTTGGGAACTGTTCCCTGTGTGGCGCTTTTTCAAGGCTCGATTCATGTTTTCTACAGATCCATGCTTTCGAGCTGAAGCCTTCATTCACCGCTGGTCTTTCTCATGCATGCGGTCATTGCTTACTCTGCTGGGGTTGAGGCTCAGCTCTTCGAGTATAGACGCCGACGCTTTGAAGTTGCCTGCATTAAACTTCAGCACTGCCTCCACCACAGCTGCCTCCACAGTGAAGAGAGAGGCATGGCGCTCCTTTGGTGCAAACGACCACATCACTGAGTGGAAGCTCTCGTTGCTGTTTTGGGTCTTTCCCCGTTGGCATCTTTGAAACAGTTTTTCATCACTCAAGCGCTCGTATATGGGGAGTAAGGCCTGGCAAACATGAGGAGGCAAGTTGCGAGGATGTTTCGGTGCAAGCTCGCACCTGGCCTGTGCAGCATTTTGACGGCACCAGGAGTTGGGGCCTGTTGGGAAAAGTGTACAGTTTGCAACAGTGTCGTTGGAGGTGATGTGATGGTACGTAGCCATTACTGCCTTGTGCATGCCATCCACATCTCCTTTGTGCGTTTTCAGCGCCCACCCATAGTATGTGCTCAGCCTTGTTATAAGGTCTGCTGTCAGTCGACCCTTTCCGCAAAGGCTCTGAAAGCGCGGTGCTTTGTGCTTCGTTACAAGGTTGTGCAAAGCTGTGCCCATGCGCTTTTGCACATGATTTACGCAATCCTCCTTGTAAATCTCTATGTATCCATGCACCTTTTCTCTTGCAAGGCAAGGTACGTGCGACTGTCCCCATCACTGAGCACAGTGGTGCAGCGAAGGTTGTGCTGTTCGAGAGACCTCCTGAAAAGAATAAGAGCGGCCTCCACTTCCATTTATCCTGACTTCTTGTCAGTGTTCTTCTGGCACTGTGACTGGTGACTGGCCTTCCAATCTTCGAAGGAAGGATTATCTTCTTTGGGGTCCCGCTCACATGCAGCGCAGAAATGGCTCAAGACAACATAGTTAAATCACAAAACTAGTGAACAGTTCAATCACGGTGCCGATGCTGATGTGCAAGGAATGTCCGCGGGTCATCTATGATCCATCGTACGACACCGCGATTTTTCCGGGATTGCTAAGGCACAACTCAGTGTAAAGATTGCGAACCGACCGTGCACACTTGCTTGTCAGGTTGCGGGCCGCGCGATCGGCTGCGGGTGCCAGCTTTCCCTCGACGTAGCTTTGCCATGTCTTCGTGTGGAGTCTACAACGGCTTATGTTCATTATTGAGAACACATCATTCAGGGCTGTTTGGCCATTTCCAGTTGCCTTCATAGCGCAAGCGGCGAGAACGTTCACAGCAAACGGGCTCACTTTTTGTGCACCACGCACGCACGGCGAGCTCCACTTTGACGACACACCGCAGTTCAGGCACGTAAGAAGCAACTTGACTGCAAGTCCGTATTCATGCTCCTTTATGACTATATTTAAGCCCCCACTACACATGCTGCAACTGGCCACCGCAAGCATAGTGTTCACTGCACCTAAACTGACAACGGTAAACACAGTCCTGTCAACAGGGCGCGCCTCGTTATCGGTGCTATCACCTAGCAAATCTTGCTTCCTCTTCGTCGCGGGAGTTGATGAGAGACGCTGCAGTCTTTCCTGCGTTTTCCTTTTGCCCTCTTCCAATTCTGCAGGCTGCAGAACCTTCGTGTCGTGACGCACGCTACCTTCGGTACCTCCGGCAGGCGAAGAGGGCAAAGGGCTTGTTAGGCCTAGGCCTACATCGGAGTTATCGGCGATCGGATCGGCGATAGCGCCGGCGGGCGCCACGATTTCGACGCTTTGTTGGGTTGCGGAGCACTTCTTGCGGTTTTCAATCAATGTACGTCGCACCTTTCTTCCACCAAACTTGTTCTTTGTGTGAAATTTTCTTCCCAAACGGCCATCGCGCAGCAGACACTGATGCTAGGGCAATATGGCAGATGGCACACTGATGACTGAAGTGGGGAGCAGATGATGAGAAATGAATTCTGCCAATCGTGTGGTGCCCTCAAGTCACAGGCGCTCAACAATGAATAAGAGAGCGCGTTGGGACCTTTCTTTGGCCCGGTAACTGAAGGAATCCAATGGCTGCATAGAGCCGGCGTTGGCGGGGAATTGAAGAAAAAAGACCGCTCTTTGAAACGAGACCAAGATGTCCGCGCTACGATGCGTGAAACGGTAGCTGCGTTTCGCAGGAGAAGTGCCGTTTTAGTATTAATTTCGGCTCACATTTTTCTAGTATCAATGAAATGAAGCAATGCTGCGGCTAAAACACTGATTGAATAGTTTAGAAATTCACTCTGTGTAAAAAAGGCTGTAGATTTCAGAAACACCATTTTCAAAAAGTCAGTTTTTTCGCTGTTCTTTCGTCCTAAAACCTGTGTCTTCCCTTAAGACAAACATTCGGAGTGACCGCCACCTTTACCGATCCTGGAGGCTAGAGTGCCTCGATGCGCTGCGCCCAGGGGTGCACATATCAAGGCACCCTACTGAAGGCCTGCGGCGCAGAGTGCCCGTGGACAGAGGCAAATACAAGAGAAGGAAACAAAAGGAGACAGTGACATATCACTTCGTGAATGCAGGTGACGTGCAAGCATACGAGTGCTAAAGCACATGCAAAGCTGTCGGCCCTCGGTTCACCTAAACTGTCTCTATCACAGATTGTATTCGAAACAGGGCTCGCACGGCCGTGCCATACAGAGCAGCCGCTAGAGTAGAACATCCCCTTGTAAACATTCCCTTACTAACTAAATTGACAAGCATGGTGTCAGTGTGCACAGGTAAACCTGAACACATTACACTCAATGACCACGGACCTTTGCTTTCAAAACGCTGGCGTGAGGAATCACGAAAGCAGCAGCGAGCAAAGTGACCTTTGTGCTGTCTATTGCTTCAACACAAACTGAGCGTTGAGAACACAGCGCACGCAAAGCTATGACCTATTGGCCCACCTAGATTGTGCCCCCAAAGCAGATTGTGTTCAAGATAAGGCCTGCGCACTCTGACCCCCCCAACCCCTCCTGGCCTCCTTTGCGCGTGCGAGATTGAGCTGCCATCGTTGGCTCACTGTCGCATGCTTTCACTCACACACACAGTGTATGACGCGTGAGGACGATGTTATCATGAGACGAACACAGTACGCCCGTATCGCAAACGAAACCTGCAGCAATTTCCAGAGGAGAACAAGACAGTGCGCTTCTGCCTACCTTCCTCCTCTGCAATGCTTCACCTCGTTTCTTGTTTTCCACTTCGCTCAAAGTCACCTAGAGTTTCCTCTAGATTGCATTGCTTTGCCGCGCACTCAGCACGCTCCTTTGTACTTTCACTAGCCCGGAGCCTGCACCGATGACCTGTGAGGCAGCAGACGCCTGCTTTAACTCCCCAGTGAACTTTTTCAGCAGCCCGAAGGCACAGAAGGATTTTTAAGGTAATTAGGTGAGTTGACATCGTTTGTGGCTGCTTGAAGATTTGCACAGAAGCAAAAAAAATCCATCACAGACTGGAAGAAGCCAAGTAAAAGTACCACTTGAAAACAGTTTTCTAACATGTCCAGCTAAATAAATGCTTTTTATGTCATTTTCCACCTGTTTTGAGTCTACTTCACATACCATTTTGAAGTAAGATATTTGGATGATGTTGCCAATTATCTTCTGATAAGACAAACAGATTTTTGTGGCCCCTTCGAGTTCGTCTTAAAGGGAGTCTACTGTATATGGTTTTTTTCTCATAGCCCATATGCATAAGTTGATACTCTGAAGCCGACTTATCATTATAACCAATATATCGTTATATATGTCATCGTTACAAGTGGACTGCACTGTACGTAGTTTTTGGACACATGGGCATGAAATGTGCCAACTGGGCAAGCAGAAAGTGAAGGATTTTGCGTGCATCCTGGGCCATGAGGACTTCAATGTTAGCAATGGCTGGCTGCAAGGATTTAAGAACCGAAGCGGAGTCTTTGGGAAAATCATTAGCGGCAAGTCTGCCTCTGCCAACAGTGATGCTCCTGCATCGTGGGTTGCCGAGAAGCTGCTTGGCGCTTTCAGCCGCTATGAGGCGGCTGACATCTACAACGTTGATGAGACTGCTCTGTTTTATCAGATGTTGCCAAATCACATGCTGGCGCTTAAAGGAGAATACTGCCGCAGTGGCAAGCAAAGCAAACTCCGTGTGATGGTTTTGCTTTGTGCCAACAGCGATGGCAACGACAAACGAATCCCATTAGTTATTGGGAAAAGTGCCCAGCCCAGATGCTTCAAGGGAATAAAGTGAATGCCAGTTAAATATGTGGCCAATTCTAAAGCGTGGATGTCATGGGAGATCTTTTCTGACTGGTTGAAAGAGTTCAACGAAGACATCAAGCGATGAGGTCGCCAAATCTGCTTGGTGCTCGACAATTGCTCCGTGCACCACGTCGACGGCTTTCAGCTATCAAATATTGAGTTAACATATTTTCCTCCCAATTGCACATCCCTGATACAGCCATTGGACAAAGGAATTATCAACAGCCTGAAATGCTGCTACCACTGTCGGGCGATAGATAAGATCCTTCTAGACATCCGTTTTGAACAGCAGACAAAGATAAACAGATGTTTGAAACCCAGAAGGTTTCAAATTGTTATGCCAAGGCCCAAATAAAGGTCTTTCAAGCTGGAATCTACAACAAGAGGAGCCTGAAAATCTGCCTGATGTCACTGAAGCGTAGGATGTGCTACGTGTGAATGGTGGAATGCCCGATGATGTCAAACTTGGTGTACTTTTGTATGCTGACGATGGCAGTGTGTGTACTGAAGAAATGTCAGATGTGGTGCTTGTTGAAATCATGCACGATGGCGGTGACGAGGAAGGTGCACCAGAGGCAGATCCGCTGTTTGCTACGCCTGTCGTGAGAGAGGTGATGGTTGCGTAGGACGTCTTGCATCGTTCCGTTGGCGCGCAGGATGATGAAGCCACATTGCATGAGTTAGCTTCTTTGGACTGCTGCTTGATGTCATCAATCATGCAGAAGAAACCAGCTAAAATCACGCAGTTTTTTTCTCCTCAATAAATGTTTGAGAGGTGAGCTCACCTGTAGTGAAATCCATCTCATTTTGGTTTTGTTTTTGCATGATACTTCCCGGTTTTCATGTGAAACTGCATGTAATGAAAACCTGTATATAACAAAATACATTGCAGACTTTCTTCAATTTCGTTACATCCAGGTTTAACTGTATAGAGTATTTTTTTTTCAATTACACATCGTTTCGAGCTAATTTTTACCTGGCAGGTACGTCATGAAATGTAGATTACGAAAATACCAGAATAGAAAAATTGATTTATTTTAGTGATCTTTTTCGTCTCTTGTGTGTGTGCCCCTCAAGTACAGGAGATTACAGTGGCTTTCTTTGTTGTACAAGCAGTGTTTTTCAGTTTTCTTTCTATAGCTTGATCATTATTTAGAACAATGTGGAACTTAAATAATAAACAGTGCTGTGATATTGTGCTGTCCTGAAGCTGCTGTCATTGTTCACAAAGGGGGTGAAGGACTCTTCAAGCCGTCATTTTAATGGCTTTTCCCTCCACCTCCTGTTACAATGTACTGAGACCAAGCAAATAAGTAGAATATCGGTGATACAAATTTTCAACAGTCCCGATTCAGGTACATTAGCTTACAATGTGCCAAATTCTGAATGTTGCGAACCACTTTTTGCGCCACAGCGGATGAAACGAACAACTGAGACACCATGCGATCCTCGGCGTAACCGACAAGGAGGCCCCAGCGTGCTGGTAGTGGCACACACTGGCTGCTGTCAGGCCAGCAGGCTGATGCGCTGGTCGGATTCCTGTTGCCAGGGCTCTGCTTTGCTTTGTGCAGCATCATGCATCTTGTCGGCCATTATCAAACACCTTGTAACTTTATCAGAAGCCGGCAATTACAGGTGACCCAGTCTTGCCGCGTCAGCAAGATCAGTGGCATTCACTTCCATGGGGAGCTTTATCTCTGTACACTACGCCTTCTGTCATCTTCGACGCCTGATGACAATTTGAAACTTATCTACCTTATCACCCATCAGATCACACGATACGAAGTAGCTTCCCTGCCACAAAGAAAAGTAAATACATTTGCTTATCTTGCGCAAATCATGTCCTTATCATCATCATGCAGCAGTTAGGACATAGCAATGAAAGAAACTCTACATAACCAGGCAGATCTTCAAATGTCGGCCTCGAAACAGATGAAGTACGCGGAGTACATGGAGGAAACGAGCGCACCAGTGATTTAAATTCAGAAAAGCCAATAGGAGTGCTGAGCCCCACGACTGCAGCGATGAATCACAGCACTAGTTCTCCCTTGTTGCACTCGCTTTTGTTACTTTCATTTCTGGACGGAGAAGTAAAGTTCTGCGGCTATCTGAATTTCTGTTGTAAACACGATACGATCTTGGTATTGTGTTTACACCGATACCAAGATGGCGGAGCTGGGTCCAGAGAAGGCTGTGCTTGCACGATCAGTGGTGTGATAGCACCTCTTGAAGCCCAATTTCCTACCAAATTTCAAGAACGCACTAAAGAAGTGCAATTTTATCAAATTTTGCTGCGTATTTCTTTCTTATGTAATACACTGAAAGGGGTCCTTAAGGGACAATAAATGATACATGATGATAAAATATTTTACCATAAGATAATGGAAGGTCTAAAGATTGTGAAAAAAAATTACGAAATAACAAATGTTGAGCAAATTGCCCATTCCATTGCTGTGTTTGTTGCATTCTTGGGTGATGCGAATTTCGGGTAATATGAATTTTTGTGCAGTGCCAAACAATTTGTATAATTGAGATTCTCGTAAAGCAAGCATTCAATCAATTTCACAATACTGATGCAGCATGATATCAGGGGCTATATTTTATAAATATAATTCTATATTCTTATTCTATAATTATCGTCATTCCCACCATGTACTTTCCTGTGAGGCAATAATAAAAAATTTAAAATGAGAACTGTTCCAAGTCTGTGCCCAAGTACAATCATTTTAAGAGGAAGCCGCCTGCACCACCAGTGGGCAGGCAAAGACGATAGCCGGCAGTCACTCCTCACCGCAGCAAGCTCCTCTTGGTTGTACTTGCTGTAGGGGTGGCGTTCAAGGTAGGCCAGATGTGCGGCCTCATCTGTGACATTAGCGCTTCCTTTGCGGCCAGACTGCTGGGCCTCAGTTGGATTGTGCAAGGCATCGTAGTGCTGCATCACCAGCATCTCCTGCTTAATGAGCTCCTCCGCCTTCTGCAGGTCTGTGAGCGGAGGCTCCGTGTGGGCAGGCCGGAGCACCGACGCATTTACGTCCAGGGGCCGGGGAAGGCTGCGCTGCACCGCCTGGGACTGCAGCTTCCGCTCGGCTTCCACTGTGCCAGTGCCAAAGCCAGCATTTTCATCGCTGTGCAAGAAGAACTTGCCGGATCTCATGGTGCTGAACCAGTTAACATCCTTAAATAAGAGGATATCAGCATAAACCCATCACAAGTTTTTTTTTTTTTTTCTGTACCCAAAAATGTGTCAACAGATTCTGAGCCATTATTTTTAAACCCACCAGATTTAACAGACATTTGAGCTATGAAAGGGCAAAATCTTGTCTTACACAATGCATGAAGTAGACTTGCTCGCAAATTAGATAAAGCAGTGGCGGCTCAGCAGAGGGCCACCATGCCACACACAGTTGATAAGCTAAGCCAAAATGATGGATAGAATCAATGAAGGGTGCTTTAGAGCGTATTTGTGCCTAACATCCTTGTTGCATGAGCCCATGTATGAGCAGGTTTAGTAGAGACGTGGTCAAAAGTTCTGTTAAGACTACGCTCTACAAGTGTCACATGGCCCCGTAACCACTACTATCTAGAGCATGCTTGGTCTTTTTGCAAGCTGCACAGACTTTAGATGTCATTGTCAATGCTGTCTGCGCTTCGTCCTTTGGTTAAGAACTTGATAACACAGGGCAACTGCTAATCAGCAACCAAGGTTTCCATTGGCAAGCTCAACAGCACGTGGCAACAATGTATTGCTATGTCACTTGATGACCCAGTGCCTATGAAGGCTTACTCTGGTAGCGCCTTAGCCAACAGCCTGCTTAAACAGTTAGAAAACACATTAGGCTTTAAAGAAACTGTGTCGGGGATTCTTCTCAACTATGTTTTTAACCATTAGCACATATGAAGCGGGCATGCATTAACTAGGTTTCACTGTACGATGCAAATCTCTAAGCGGGTCTGGTGTGTGTTGCCTCACTACATCCTGTGTGTTTATAGCGCTCTAAGTTTTTATAGTAATCCCTCATTTATCCAGAAGGAAGCATTCAGATTAATTTTACACTAATTTTATGCACTTCTCTCCAAATCAAATGCTCCCAATTTTTTCCTAGAGCATCCAGATCAACAATGTTTGCCACAATGCCTTGTCATGCTGAAAAAGGCCCATTCACTCTTTGCCGTAGTAGTGTGCACGCACATGTCACACGCATCCACTAAACCATGTCCCATCACATTTTCATTGTTTTAAGTGCTCTTCTCGCTGAAAGTGCCCAAGTATGGAATAGAGTGGATGCTTCCTTTAGATGTGTTCTACCTGAAGAGTTTGTGCAAGTTGTTGATTATGAATGTTAGCTGTTCATGTCATATGCTGGTCTTGATATCTGGCTGACCAGTTCTGTCTATCATAAGTGAACTGTGGTTTTCAAGCACAGCATTTTTCCAGCCCAGTTTAAAGCTGCTCCTAGTGATGGAACATTGGCAATCTTTTTTTGATTGCTCTTGTTCTCAATCTTATGTAATTAAAAAGCAAGCTTTTGCAACAGAAAACTGTAATAATGAAATACAGTCGTGATGAAAGATGTTCCTTCAATAGAGTAGCAGCTTCGGCTTGTTGGTTTTCCATCCTGGCGTTAACGGTTGTGACGAAGCTTGTGGTGTCATCTTCTCGTCTAGTCTCCTGTCTACGTTAACACCAGGATGGTCCTTCAAGATTTCCTTTGGATGATATTGTATATGTAGTGATAGGCATATAAAATGTCCAAAAATAAAAGAACTCTGAAGGAAAACGTGAGAGATGCCAGTCATTTTGCACTTTTGCATATGAATTACACATGCTTCTGACTAGCAAAGGGCATTCGAAATTGTCTGAACAATTGATCGGAATGTGAAAACCGAATGCTTGCGCAAAATGCTTGCTTTCATGACATGCTCACACTTTTCCAGCCTTTGCTGCTCCTTTGCAGCATCCCTGTCTGCCTGGTCCTCGACAAATGTGTCTGGGGCAGAAGGCTCCTGGGCACTGGGGTCCTCCTCGGGCACCACTATTTCGTAGTCATTCTTTGGAGTTGGCAACGATGACAGCGCTTTCAGCAGCTGCTGCTTTGTTTGTTTCTGTACAAGGACCATAAAAAAGCAAATAAACTGCCTAGCTAATAACTGTTGGCACTACTTTAATGCACTTATGCAAGTGTCCACAGTATTTACAACTTATGTTCCATAATGTAGTAAATACAGTCTATCCCTCATATATTGAACACGAAAGGAATTGCGAAACAGTTCAATATATCAATAATATGAAATACAAAATATGTCTAGCTAAAGCTTATCTGACAGTTCTGCACGTCTCGGGCAGGTTCCCGCGATTTTGAAAATAAGGAATTTACCAATTTGTTTTTCCAAGGCTGCATTGAACGCACAAATGCTTACCTAACTCTTTTTTTTTTTTTTTCAGACGATTGTTGCTAGCCACTTGTGCTGTGGGATGGTCTTTGATAATCTGATTGCACTGTTAACACTGAAAGCCTGTGTTGCCAAACCGTGAGAACACAGTACGCCTTGCGTGCGTCCAAGTATTAATTGTTGCGCATTTTTATTCAGGATAAGGTAAACATGGACCCAGTGCAAAAACAAATCAACCTGTGTAGATCTGCACTGTGCCGCAATCAGTGCACTTGTACTGTAAATTGTGCATGAACATGCCCAGCTGCACGTCCGGTACAATAGAACATTTTAACGACCAATCGTCACATGTCGGCAACAAGTCAACCAGGCAGGCGCTGTTAGATCCGAAAGCAGCTTTCAGCCTGCCGAGCAACTGAGTTGATTTCCACTGATGTATCCCTGCGAGCATGAATGAAATGCTTTCAGCGCTTGTTCTAGGCCCGTGCATCACACAGCAACGAGTCTTGCTTTGCAGTAAAAATCCGGCAGTGCAGACATCTCCAGTTTGGCATCACATGCCTGGAGCCACTCGATGAAAAGATTTAAAGACATCTGCATGTTTATTATTTTTTTGGAATGCACATATTGGAACAGACCTCTTGCTTTCCTGAAAAAGCATGGCAATCTTTCCAATAACGAACAGCCGCAGGTAGTGCACTTCACTACACAGCTATTCTTTCCACTATTAGTATGCTTTAACAGCATACTAAAGCTGGAGCTACTAATACTAACACTGAAGCTTACTAAAGCAAATCCGTCATTACAGAGTGCAACTAAGACCTTTGCTGCAAGAGCCATCCATATTTGGAGACACTCACCTTGTTTGCCAAAGGCATGACTATTTCTGATTGACGAGAAAATTGATCGTAATCCCGTTAGAAAGGCACATTTGCAGGGGCACAGCATGGTGCAGCATTCGATATATCAAATGCGGCAGTAAACGGCAGTTCGGTATAGGCGTAGTACGGCGCTATGCTACTGCATGGGCATTCTAACCCTTCCAGGGTCATTTTTTTTGCCATATGCGACTGCCCAGGGTCGATTTTCTTTATTGCACATTTAAATTCTTCAGAGGGACCTGTTTCGAAAAAAAATTATCGTAATTTTTCTAGGGTGACCGTAAAGTGAGAAAAAAATATTTTCCGTTGGCACGTATGTACCGTTCATTCATGAATAACAACAATAAAAAAATAAACTTATAAGAATTAAAAATTTGACGCCTTTTTTTACACATAGTTCAAGGCTTAGAAAATGTGCATGCGAGAATATTTCACAAGTCTCAAATGTTCCTGCTCTTACACTAATATTTATGTCCATAGTGTAATCGACCTGCATAGGTGAGCGCACTCAAGAAAACTGTGTAGTTGTGTGCCTGTCAAAAATGCAAAACGTGTGACAAACTTCCGCTAATCTTCATCTTATCACCAACCAGGGGCGATTAGTTTTCGCGAGTCAAAAGAAAAAAAAAAAAAGAAAAGGGGGGGGGGTGCATGCAGGGTGGCATCCTTCATATGCGCACCCCTGTGAGCAATTAACGAGCGAGTAACATGCGGTCACCCTTTCAGTGATTATGGTCACCCTTTCAGTGATTAGTAACGAGATAGCCATCAGTTCTGCGAACGCAAGAAGTCGAAACCGTCCGCAGAACAAAACTCAAACTAACCACCGCCCACCCGCGCGCGCCAATGTGCGAGCGGTAGTACATAGACGCGCCGGAGCAGACATACTAGCTCTAAAACAAACCATGCAACAAAAACCGATGGAGGCGGAAGAAAAAAATTCCCTGTATTATCGCATAGTGCCAGCACATGCCAGGAAATAAAAGATTTGGAAATTGGCACGCTTCTTAAATGTATGGACAGAGACACAAATATAAGGCATCGACAATTTTGGAATTGTTCACGGTGCTGTATATTTACTTCATTGACCCTGGAAGAGCTAAGCGAATGTAAAACTGTTTGATATACACAATAATTCAATAGATCCAGGTTTGATATAGCCGAAATCGACAGTATAGATTTTAATGCACACAGTGCACAGCAATAACTGTGGTGATCTAAAAACAATTTATTCTGACTGAATGCAAATGCTGCAGCAGAAAAATGAAGAAATAAAATATCTGTATATCTTCTGAAACTGCACCTGTTAACTCTGATGAAACAGCTAGAAGAGCGTAAGAGGGTGGAAGCTTGGGCGAGTTGGTAATAGTTCATACCGGTGTTTTGCACAGTGCATGGATGGCTCTTTCTCCTCAGTACTTTTCCCAAAGCCGTACATGCACGGCACAAAACACAGAGCAGGTTGGACGTGTGGCTGCTCCCACACTGCTGTGGCCTGTGTGGCTCAGCTGCCTTTTAATGTTTAAAGGCTTACTGACAAGAAAATTTGGTGTCCCACTTTTCTTGCGTTCATAGGTAATGGTCGACTCCATAGTTACGATAAGCTTCCATTTCCTTGAGAGTGCCAAAAATGAATAAATACAGCACCCTTTTGTATGACTTGTCCAAAACATGTGTCAAGCACAGTGCAGCTTTGGACGAGAAAAAGGAGACTTCCCATGTCACCGACAGCGAAGTTGCTGGGGTGTTGTGGTTGAAGGCCATACGATGACCGTGTTGCTGAAAGCTGCCAAACTGGACCTTCCAATTCTTCGCTTCTCTTAGAAACACAAAGGGACACACTATACCCTGCTGTTTCATTGAGTGCTCAATGGACTTGGCTTTAGGCACCACTGTTACAGCGTGCATGTACGAATCATCGGTATCAGGTACTATGATACTGCCACAACAGCTTTCGGTAACATATTAAGTAACCTGTTCAGTGTCCAAAGCTGCACTGCTCTTGCCACGCATTTTGAAATGGTTGCATTAATAGGTAACGCAATTAACTATTGAAGAAGTATGAGCCTACAGGTAGAAGTTGAAGCGCAAGAACCTAGAGACGGGAGAAACACAAGCTGAAGTTGGAATAAATGTAGACAAAATAGATGCCAGTTTGACAGCAAAGCTTTAAGGCTATTGTGTACTTTTAACAAGGAAGGCTACAGTATTTCGGCGCAGCCGACAATTGACTCCAAGATGTGGGTGACATTTTTCCTCAAGGAGACCTCCGCAGAGAAGATCATCTTTTCAAGATGCCAAGCTCAAGATGAATCAGTGGTGGAACTACCTCGTGAACTGAACTCGGCAGAATCTACATTCGCTACCATTACACTTTGGAATCGTTTGCCTGCTTCGCTTAAAATACTACCTACATTTCAGCATTTCAAAGCTTCGCTAAAAGACTTTTTGCTAACCTCCTGATAATTTTTCCTAATAAATACTTGTATTTTCATAGTCACCTAACCAATAAGTATCACCTATTCTTTTTTTTTTTTGCAGTGTTCACATTGCGCCACATTTTCTTTCCTCTTTGTTCTTTCTTTTTTTTTTTTGCTTTTTGCCTTTAACAATTGTATAAATTTTGTCACTCCCGTTGTTATTTCTGTTACACTACATCGATTAGAGCATAGTTTGTTTGGTTTTTCTTCTTTTTTCCTTTTGTTATCATTTGCTTTTCTTGCAACTAATATATTATTATGCTATCCACTGTTATACTGCCTACTATGTTACAATTCTGCTGTAGTTACTAACCGAGGGTCCCGTTTTCAGTATCATTACTTTGGGACCCTCGTCTGTATATAACATTGTGTGTGTGTGTGTGTGATAACTTTATTTGGAATCCGGCGATTGGGAGGCCCGGGCCTGGGGCCGCCTAGATGGCCACTGGGAGCTGCTGCTCCCGTGCGGCTTCCTTGGCTCGCTGGACGGCCCAAAGTTGGTCTTGGAGTTCTGAGCTGAGCAGCACGGCCGACCACCGCGCCCGTAGATTTTCTGGGGAGACTGCCATTTTATTTTGGTATATTTCACATCCCCACAACATGTGTTGAAGGGTGGCTCTAACAGACTTGCATAGCTTGCACATATCGCTCTCGTATATATCGGGGTAGAAAGTTTTTAGTTGCACGGGACTCGTATAAGTTTCTGTTTGTAGTCGCCTCCAAGTAACGGACTCAGCTCTGTTCAGTTTAGTGTGAGGCGGTGGTAATACTCGCCTCCGATTTTGATAGAATTTGGTAATATCACTAAATCTTGTTAATACATCTTTTTCTCTCCAGATTTCCTCCTCGGCGTTCTCCTGACCGATGGAAGTCACTCTTTGCTCAGCTCGGCGAGTAAGACCTCGAGCTTCGCAGTGTGCTACCTCGTTGAGGTTGACTGCGGGAATGTCTGGAGTCGTATGCGCTGGGAACCAGATCAATTGCCTGCCGTTCTTCTCTGCATTGGAGAACTTTGCTTCATTGACTCTGATGATGTGCCATGCCTCAGGAGAGATCCTACCCTTTGCATAATTTCTAATGGCCGCTTGAGAATCGCTAATGATGTACTGAGCATTCGTGGAGACCAATGCTAGTGCAATGGCTACCTCCTCTGCGGTCTCGGAATGTTTGGTGTTAACTGATACGCTTGTAACGGGTTTTTGGGTGTGATCTACGATTACTGCTACATAGCTATTTCTGTCTGGGTATTCAGCCGCGTCTACGAAGGTTGCTCTGTCGTCTGACCCAAAGCTTCGGATAATTTTCTCTGCTCTACTCTTGCGTCTGCCGTCATTGTAACCTGGATGCATGTTCTTGGATATATTTGCTACTAGGAGTTTGTCACGAATTTCTCTCGTTATCGTGCTCTTTTCCCCGTATAGATTGTGATAATTCATTCCTAGTTTGCTTAGTATATGCCGTCCCGTTTTGGTTTTGGTTAGTCGCTCTGCTTGAGATGTTTGTTGTGCTTCTATGAGTTCGTCCAGTGTGTTGTGGAGTCCTAACTTTAGCAAGAGATCCGTGCTCGTACTGATGGGAACCCCTAGCGCTAGTTTGTATGCCTTTTTTATCATGTTGTTAATTTTACGCTTTTCAGCTGCAAACCAATTGTGGAAGGCTGCTATGTATGTGATCTGACTGATTACGAATGATTGTATCAGCCGTATGATACTTTCTTCCTTCATACCTTGGTGCTTGTTAGTAATTCGTTTGATTAATCTCATGGTGTTTGTTACCTTTGTGTCTAACTTCTTTACGGTTTCCGTATTTGTGCCTTTGTTCTCGATTACCAGACCCAGCACTTTGAGCTGGTTGACTATTGGGATATTCCGCCCGTTCTTGGTGTGTAGCTTGATTTCCTCATGAGCCTTGTTTCTGTCGTATCCTTTGGGAGGCCTGCCTCTAAGTGTGGGGCGGTACAATAGAAGTTCAGATTTCTCTGCAGAGCATGTGAGGCCTGTTCCTATGAGGTGTTCCTCTACTGTGTTAATTGCTGTCTGGAGGCGTTGTTCTATTGATCCGTCGCTGCCATCACAGGTCCAGATAGTAATATCGTCCGCGTAGATTGTGTGATTCAGGGACTCTATGTGATTTAATTTTTCGGGGAGTCCCATCAAGACGAGATTAAACAGCATCGGCGAGATGACAGCGCCTTGCGGCGTGCCGGCCCCTCCTATGTCGATCTCGGGCGACTTGAGCCCTCCGACAGAGATGACTGCTTTCCTATCTGATAGGAAGCTCTTGATGTAGTTATACGTCCGTTGCCCTAGTCCTATTCGTTCGATGTTTTCCAATATGGTTGCGTGGTTGGCATTATCGAAAGCGTTTTTAAGATCAAGGCCCAAGATGGCCCTTGTCGAGCGCGTGTTACAATCGATTATCTGATGCTTAAGTTGGAGCATCGCATCTTGTGTCGAAAGATTTTTGCAAAATCCTATCATTGTATCTGGGTATATGGTATTATCCTCTAAGAAGTTGTCTACTCTGTTTAAAATTACATGTTCCATTAATTTTCCGACGCAGGATGTTAGGGAGATTGGTCTGAGGTTGTCTATCTCAAGCTTCTTACCAGGTTTTGGAATAAGCGTTATCGTCGCTTTCTTCCATTGAGCTGGCACTTCTCCTTTTACCCAACACTCGTTTATGTATTCTGTTAGTTTGGCTATCGATTCATCATCCAGGTTCCTGAGAGTCTTGTTGGTTATACCGTCCGGGCCTGGGGCGGATTTGGTGTTTAACTTTTGTAGGGCCGCGCGGATTTCTGCCTCCGTGAGTTCCTCGTCTAATTTTGCGTTTGTATTCCCGTTGTAGCTAGGATAGATGCAAGGGGGTGCCTGTGTTAAGTATTTCTGCTGTAATTCATTGAGAAATTTATGTACTTATTTTTTTTTTCATACGAATAAACTTCAACTTCAACTTTACTTCAACTCCAGACCGCCGTTGTGAACTGGTTCAATTCCCAGGCGGCGAACATCTATGCAGAGGGACTAAAGAAACTGGTGCAGCGATACGAAAAGTGCTTAGAAGTTAACGGTGATATGTAGAAAAGTGATGTAGGCTTGTACTAAACTAAACCCACCAATAAAAACTTTTACTTACGAATATATATATAATTTTAGAACCAAACGGCCCTTACTTTTTGAATAACCCCCGTACTTGCAGCAGTCATTCTTTACCCTCTCTCACTGACCTGGACCCCTTCTGACTGATGCAGATACTTTGCCTAGACTGATTATACAATCCAACAAAGCACAATCGGAAGAAATCAATGAAGTAAAATTGTGGGAAGGCACTGAACAAATTTTTATTGAAGGTCGGCATCAAGTCCCGCCAACATTGGTTTTCAGGGCGCCTTATTTGCACGACAGCCCAGAATCTGGAGGACATGATGGATTTTGGCATACCAACAACAAACCAGCTGAGAGATCTATGTGACCTCACATGAAGGAAGAAGTCAATAACTTCGCTCATGCCATATTTGTCAAGTCAACAAAGTGAAATATAAGCAGCCTACGGACGCCATGATAATACCTTGCGACTCGAATGCACCTTTTGAAGTTATAGACATAGATTTTGGCTAGCTAAATAAGAAACGAGGAATTGTCAGAAAAACACAAGCTTTTCTTCTGGCCATAGATGAATGCACCAGGATGGGTGAAGCACGGGCAGATAAAGAAGATGGAAATAGCGTCATCACCCTCCTCGAACAGGATATGTTTAGGACTTACAGGACGATTGCATGCGACAACAGTCCAGCGTTCAAGAGTGAAGAACCAGCAAGATGGGCTCGAGACCACAGTATATCGATCAAGTGCTGTGTGCCATACCATCCCGTGGTGAATGGGCTTGCAGAGTGCCCTATATGAGATGAGTACATCAGGATGTATGATAGTTTCCCAGGTGGATGGAAATGCTCTCCAGACGCAGCTGTAAAACATTACACTTGCTCTTGCACCCATGGTGTGGGATGCAGCCCACAGTTTGCTTCTTCAGGAGAAACCCCTATTCTGCAAGTGGACCATGACCTGGGGCTCTTAGAAAATCTCACGATCGTCAAGGAAAGTAAACAAAAATCCCAAGTGGAGAGGTACCGTAAATGAGTAAAGAAAAACTCTTGACAAGAGACATCGCTCAGACATCCCAGATGTTCGTCACCGATATCGTTCTAGTTAGGAAAGGAGTAAGAGATTCCAGTGCCAAATTTTGTGGTCCTTCTATGCGACAAAGACAGCCACTCAGAAAGGAGTATTGAAGACTGTTTGGTACATCAGTGAATGTGCTTCAATTGGAAACGTCTTCAAGTTTTCAAGGAGGGGTTAGCAAAGGAAACCTGGAAGGTTGAAGCAGTATGAGCCTTCCGATAGAATATGAAGAAGCACAGGAACCTGGGGAGGGGAGAAAAGTAGGATGAAGTTGGAATAAATGTAGACAATATGGATGCCAGTACCAAAGGAAAGCTTTAAGTCTCTTGTGTGCTTTTAACCAGGAATGCTACAACTATACGTGGTGCTCTCAGGAAAGTGAGGCTTCATAATGTAATTATTTGGTCAAGGGCTATCCAATAAAGTAATGAAACCAGGGCAAGAATTTTCTGACAGCACTCCTTTAAGGAAGGGGTAGCAAAAACAACAAAATAGCCGGGATTTCTTTAAAGGGACTGACAAGCAATTTTTAAGAACTGAGTTTTTTATGGCCCAATGCAAAGCTCACCCTCGGTAGTGTTTACATCTGCAGTGGTTATTTCCAAAAGTGAGTGGACATTTGGTAAGCAGAATTTTTCGATCTGAGCAGCCTCTAGAGAAGTAAGAGTCCCTCCTCCAGCAACCCTGAGAAGTGAGTGATGTTGACAGCCCGCCTCACAAATTGTGAAAGCCGCCCATCGCTCTGCTTTCACGGGAGAAAGTGTAACTTTGGTTAACTGCTTTCACGGGAGTGAGTGTAACTGTGGTTAACCGCCTACATTATAACTTTTTCAACCACTTTTGAAAATAAAAAGCTGGTTCAATAAGTTTGTGTTGTTGTACAGACATTTCTTATATTAGTACCATGTTTTTTTCCAAGTACACACCTATGTCATGCCTGTCTAGCTCCCGTCGTCATTGTTTTGTCTATAGACGAGCCAAGCCAACTCGTTGAAAATGAAGGCAGTGCTACTTTTCTGCTCACTACAAATGAAGGCTTATCAGCACATTGTAAGTCAGGAAAAACTTATAATGAAAAGTATACTGCATTTTAATACTAATAAAAAGATCGCATACACTAGTAGAAGGTAACGTGATGAACCTCTTATGCAGCTTCATGTTTTTGCCGCGTGGGGCACCAAAGGTAATTTTTTGCAACTTTTAGTGATTCATTAAATATATAAATCCATGTGTAAAGAAAAAGACATGGCTTGTTTTAGTCATTATGATAGGGAATCATTCCATCAGTGTGGTTATCTCAATTCATGTTCTGAGTGTCTCTCTGTCCCTTTAATAGTAGCACTTGTGAAATTACTAAAGTACATTTGTCAAGGATAGCCATATGTAAAATTCATGTTGCTAATTAACCCCTTAACTGCCATGGGAACCTTTTTCAAAAATTGATGAAAAGTGCAGATTTCTTTTTGAACTTGAATTTATTTACTGCCATTCTTTTTCTAAGAAATAGAGTGAACTCTCACTTGAGTGAACGTCAAGGGACTCAAGAAAATAGTTCACTAAACCGAAACTTCACTAAATTGAATATTCACTAGAACATGGAATACCATAGGGCACAGCAGACGTTGTCCAAAGTGTGAAATGCAATTTATGGAGTTATGCACAGTCAGCCGCAGAAGCTTGCGGGATCTGCAATGCGTGGCAGAGCAACGCAAAACTGCACTGCTGTGCTGTCTAGCCTCCCACAGCGTTGTATCAAGGCTCCCAGCACTTCCGCGCCAGGCACGCATTGCTCAGCCTCGACACCATGCTGTGTGATGGTAGACGGCGCAGCAATGCAGTTTTGTCTCACTCCGCCGCGGATTGCAGATCCCGCAAACTTCTGCAGCTGACTGTACATCAATATATATACAAAGTGCGTAACAGTTACATTGCTGCCTATCTTATTTTGAAGAAAAGATAATAATTTTCATTTGCACTGGTGCTCTTAAAGCACAAGATGTAACAAAGCTGTCCAGAGAGTCTATGTTTTTGTGCATTTCCTCTGGCACAGCTTGCTGCTGAGACATGAAGACTCTCAACTTCCCAAGGCATTCTACAGGCTTCGTTAGAATTACAGGATTTGAATCTGCCTCTGACAATGCATCTTCCTCGTCGCACTCTCCTTCTTCGAGACAAACACTGGAAACAATTTCCAGGTCTGAGAGTTCGGCACAGGTAATGAGCTCACTGTCACACTGCACATAGCAGCCACTGGAGGGGTGATTTGGGGGCGGCGGGCATCGGCTAGGTCAGTGCTGCAGAGTGTAAAACTTTGTTGAACTGATTTCAAGAATGAGCCCGGGTCCACTAATCAAGTTCGTCCAACTCAAATATTATCTCTTCAGAAATTTGTTTAACTGAAATATTTTTGCATAGAATGCATAGGAAAACCTCCGGGGATTTTCTAAAAGTTTGTTATTCTGAAATATTCGTTAAACCAATGTTCGCACAACTGAGAGTTTACTGTATATTAAGAATGCCTATAGCACTCTTGGTGCTACCATAAAAAAATTAGCAAAATAAATTGTGCATAAGTATTTATTTGTGTCAAAATCACAAAATAACTCAATCTTTATTTACACATATATGAAAAAAAAAAAAAAAGCATTGAAAGGCACCTTGACTGCACAGCACACACGCGATCTAGTGAACGCGAACCCCTGATATGCAGGAGGCAGAATTTTGGCCAAAGCAGCCAAAGTTCTGGGTGCTGGCCATGTGGTTTGACTCGTCATCTAAGCTACTACTGCTTGATGATTTTTTAAAGTGAAATTTTCATCACTATGGTTGTCCAGCAACCAGTCCCGGTCACCAGAATGATTGTCACAAAAAAAAAAGTCAGCAGTAATGCATTTAGCAATGAATCAATATAGCGACCCAATGTATTGCTATTGTTGTAACGAGTTATGTAGAGGTTCATACTGCAGCCAGACTCCTCTTTTGCACCTCCTTAATAGTGCCCCTGTAATTGCGCCTACCTTTTCGTTTCACCACTTGCACCGTTACTCACCGAGTGCCGTCACGTGGTCTAAAATGACGTCAAATGTTTCGCTGCGATGCAGTGAGGCCAACTTTAAGGACATAATGCAGTGTTTTCATTATCTTCAAAGCCATCAACATCGCAATCCGCTGCTTCCGAAACATGTGTGACATGAAATTAGTGACATAACGTTACATTAATCACATCCATGCATGACATTATTGCCATGAGTGGCGCAACATCATTAATGATATGCATGCATGACATAAAAATGCAGATACGTAGACATTCACGCATGACATGTCATTAATACAGCAAGCTGGGCGAGTTTATGACTGAACATATTCCTAGGGGTGTAAGCGGAACCCGGACGAAGGCCAAAAGGAAGTGCACGATACTGTGCTCGTATCGTACTGCAGTATCGTACTGCTATCGATACTGCGCTGCCTACCCCTAGGAATATGTCATTCACATCATAATACGAATGACATGCATGTGTAGCAGGGAATGTCATGAAAAGAGTGACATGCATCTACAGCATGACATGACAAGCATGAAAACATCTGTACATGCTCAGTAAATTGTTTACATTTAGTAAAGCAATCAACAGGGCAAGGTGGTGGACATTCATGATTGTATTGCGCTTACTATTATACTGACGAAAGAACTTGAACGAAGCTACTAAAAGAAAAAGAAATTGACGTATTGCACTTAGTATTATAACGATGGAATAACTTGTACAATGAACATGTTCAATGAACTAGTGCGTAAATAGCATGTTAGTTTTTTGTTCTTTTATGTTCATTCTTCAAGTTCTTCCGTCAGTATAAAATAAGCACAATACAATCATGAAATTCTTTACACTGAATATGGCCTAACCATTTACACTTTTGTGCTTTTCTTTCTAAAAAAATGCACCAAAAGATGCCACGGTGATATCCTAGGCAGTTAGAAACAAGATAGAAATTTCTTTTTGCGTGCATCATAAACTTAAACTGCATGCACATTGATTGTGTGACTTTCTGTCTCCTGCGGCAGCACTCATGTTGCAGTTGGCCGGCAGAAAAATTGTTGGCACATATGACGGAGATGCAGGTTCGTCAGTGTCTCATTGTCAGCAAAGTGCATGCTGCAAATTTCTGGGCGCATCATTGGCTTCCATTCAGTTACACTAGGGCTGTAATGCAATTAAGCAACTTGTAAGAAAATTTTAGATGTGCTCGCATGCGGGCGCTTCGATGTCAACAAACACTCACTTCACGACACACACTGCTTATCCGTCGCTTTCACTGGTACCGGAGTCATGGTCGTGCCGAGAAACAAAAAACTTCGTTCCCGGTGGACAGTAAAAATAATTGTTCGAGAATCCAACATGTGAGACATTTCAAAGCTGTGACGAGCACACACACTCCTTCACTATGCATTGCAACACTATGCAACATTCATAAGAAAGCAGCGGAACCCATCTCATGATGACTACTGACAGTAATGCGTTAGGATTAAATCAATATAGGCGACAACGTATTGCCACTGTCACAATGAGTTTTCAGACGTGTACTGCAGCAGGACTCCTCTTTCGCGTTTATTGATGATGATGATGATTTAATGACATCCCCTTTGAAATGAGGCAGTGACAAATAGTCACCTAGCCTGCTCGATTTAATCAGGTATGCTATACATGTTTTTATCTAGCATTTTTAAAGCGAAGCTTTCTTTGCCTCTTACTTCGATTTTCGCACTGCTTCTGCTACTGCTGCTGTGGGCTGCTGCTTTCAAGGACACCGTGTTGGGGGTTGGTTCAGAGCGTGTATATAAATGACAGGTGACAGGTAAGAGAGGAAAGGCGATGGGAGAAACTCGTTTTCACCCCACCGCGTTGAATGTGCACAATGCCCCCTGGAGCTCCCTGGCCATTGCCACATTAGCCACTTGATGCCTGTAATTATCCGTGACTTTCCTCAGAAGCCTTGCAGAAACTGCCGCGCTTCCCTTTCTACCAAGCTTCCCTTTCTACTAACGTGCAATGCCAGAGGGGACGCAGATAGAACTGTCGAGAGGAGAATAAGGAGAGGCAGGAGAAGAGACAGTTGCCATACAAGATAGGGGGGAGGTGACGTGAGAAGGCAAGGAAACCCCACTACTATACCACAGCGGTTGCGGGGACACACGATAAGCTTAAGTTCAAGGTACGGTTACAGTACGTTGCTGCTGTTTCTGAAAAATAAACGCCATGCAAATATGTCAAGCAGGCAACTTACGTAGGGTGTGCAGAAGCAGAGCCGCAATAATTAATGCGCACCGCAGGGTCCAGGAGACACTACGGAAGTGGTCGACCGTCAAATCAACACTTCTGTGCCCGCTGCGTCAGCTTTGCGGCTATGGCATTGCTAGAGGTCGCGGATTTGATCCCAATCGCGGCAGCCGCATTTCAATGGGGCGAAATAAAAAACGCACATGCAGTTAGATTTTGGGACACGTTAAAGGACATCACGGGGTCAAAACTAATCCGGAGTCTGCCACTACGGCGTGCCCCATAATCCGAGTGTGGTTTTGCCATGTACATCCCGATAATCCAATTCAAGTTTAATACTTCTGCCACAATGCGATGTGCCATGCGAAGCAATGACAACACTCAACCTTCTCAGAGGTTATAAAATATGGCGTACAACAATACCTCAAGCAAACACCTTTCCCTGTGTGTTCTGTGTACTACACAGACCAACAGCAGTGGTGCACGCAAGGTAATGTTTAACATCAACTCACCACTCTCATGTTAGATTAAATGTTGAAGAAATTAAGCTTTAGTCGTCAACATTACCGCTAATTATCGTCAATCAAAGCATCCAGCATGGAAAGCTTCGCTTACATCAATTCCCACAGTGCGTGGGATCTGCATTAATGTTTTGTATACATCTCTTTAATAATTTTCCACCCCTTTAAAATCTACCTTGTACCGCTACCTATGACTGCCAAATTTGATGGTATCAATCTCTCCCCTGCTTTTTTACTACCAATACTCTAAACTACCCTTGATTATCTCAATTGCTGACTGGTTGATGCTTCCATCCACTTTAAACCCAAACGCTTCTGGAAGGTGCGCATTACCTATGGTTCTCACCTGGTGAAACCCTTCGCATTCCATTAGGATGTGCTGAGTAGTCTCCAGATTTTTGCTTCAGCAGACAGATGCCGCATCAGGTTCCAAATATTTGCTCCGGTATGCTTTCTTCCGTATGCAACTGGATCGAGCCTCAAATACCAAGGCACTGCCCTCTCTGTTATCGTACAGATTTTCCTTTATAATTTCTTTCTTCTCATTCTTGTAAATCTCCATGGTCCTTTTTGTTTCCATTCTTTACGTCCAAGTACTGTCTCTGTTTCTCTCACTCTCTTTCCGATTATTCCTGGTTTTCTATTTACAGTTTTAATTGCCCTGTACTTGGTTGTCAACTTTCTTGACCTCTTCCTCCATTCTGTGTCTACGATTTTTAAGTATAGATACTTTTGCACGTTAGCTGCCTATTTATTTTCATTCATGTTCCTGAGCCTTTCTTCAAAACTAGTTTTGCTCTACACTTCTTTGACTTCAAAAGAGGCCCAACCCATGTCAGCCTACGCTGCCTCATTTGTGGTTTTACTGTAGGCTCCCAAAGCCAACCGGCCTACCGAGCTTTTGTGAATGATTTTGTTAGTGAGCATGGGGCGAACATATTCGCTCGTTATCCGGTCGCGGTGAGTCGGACTTCCGCGATCGCGTGCCCATCAGGCTATATTGTGGATAGCAAGTTGGTTAGCAGGCATTAGTCTATGGAAGGTGCAATAAATGCCCTTGTGATTGTTTGCACTACTGTGTTGTCGTTTCTTTGTCCCAAGAGCATGGGTGAGAACCCCACACCATACAACTTGTACTCAGTTGTCTCTATATATATCCTTAAGGAGCTCCACTAAATCGTCCTCTATGCCATCGTGCTTAAGAATATCCCATAACAATTCTCTGTCTATATTGTCATAGGCTCCTTTAATATCCATGAATTCTATCGATAAAGGTCTGTTCTGAGCTACTGAAATCTCTATGCACTGAGTTAGTACAATAATATTATCCTCTAAGTGTCTGCCTGGCCTGATCCCATTCTGCAGTTTCTCCAGTACATAATTTTTCTCCACCCACTTCGACAGTTTCAATTGTATGACATGCATTGCCATTCTATATATCACCAATGTTACTGTCACTGGCCTGTATGAGCTCATCTTATCACCTTTGCCTTCGTAGTAAGGTTATAGTGGATTTTGAGTTCAAAGTGAATGGTAATTTTGGCTGAATATTTTCTAATCGAATATTGAATAGTTGCTGTTCAAAAATCTTGGCTGCAATGTGGCATGCAAGTCAATTATTGGATACATGCAATTATTAACTGGACTAATTCGCAAGAATGAGAACATAATTAATTCAACTATGACTTGTTTATTGCGATGCTTATGTGTAATGCATGAGTATGACTTATTTACTGAAACACCGGGCTTCGCATTTAGAGAAGTTTGAGAAATACTTCCAAACTGGATTTTTCTCGCTGTTGTTCGAGTCTCTTTTGCTGACCAACCAAGCTTCTACTATTTTGATAATGTGGACGTCATTCACTTAGCTTATCGCTTTCTTTAAGAATATTATAGTTTAAATGTTTTGAAACAGTGTTTATGAGTTTTCTCACAAACAAAAGTTTCTAAGAAATTATGAATGTTCTGAGAAATTTTTAAAGTATTTATTTTTATCCAAAACTTGTTTTTCTAACTTAGTGTCTGGACGCGGCAGTGGTGGGAAAAGAGGGCAGGCAAACAGGGTGCCAAGATTGGTAAAGGTGTCGCCGGCGTATTTGGAGCTCGCCGCTCACTTTCTTTTGCCCATTGTTTAACAAAGTTGATGAAATGACCACAACTAACATATGTGTAAGTAGCCAACATAATATTTATACAGTTTTGTCAAACGTGTCTATTCTTATATTAAAAATCATGAATTACTGATAACTGACAACATACAATTTTTCAGACTCCCCAGGGGCCGCGAAAACTTCGGAGATTGGGCAGTTCGAAAAAGCGAATGCATGTCTTTTACTGCCCCCAGAGGCTCAAATCGCCACAGGCATGCTTGAAATAGCTCTGAAGACCTGCCAGTACACTTATAGGTATATCGGTGCTCTTAGTGTGATAGGAGACTGTGGGTGCACGCGTGTATAATTAAGGAATACATACTGTGTCCCGCGACAGTTGCCTCTTCCCACTCTTGACATGCTTCATCGCAATACTGTGTGCATTCTTCACCACGCAACACTGCTGTATTGAGGCAAAGCTGACTTTCTGGAACTAGCATTATGCAATGCATTGTGCTTTCCGAGCTTCGAAGCCATTGGTGAGAATTATAAAGGCGGAGACAGCGCCATTGCTGACAGCAGCGAATTGTTTTCATGAAAAACAGCACCGACCAACAAGAAGCTTGGTAACGAATGTCGATGTAGCTAGGCCTAGCGTTACCGCAGTGGTGGCTCTGCGTGCGGGAGCGCCTGTTCGAGTCAGCGAGATAATCAAAATGGCGGAGGTGGTGGCTTCGATCAATGCCATTTCGAACCTGCGGTCATGGCAAAATGTCCGGACAGTCTTACGGCAACGGGTCTTTTGTGTTAGAAATTTCAGACATTCTTATACATTGATTCTGTGGGGTACCATAGCAGTGCTGCGAAGGCGTCAGAATTATCGGGAGTCCGAAACATACTCGCCACACTCGCAACTGTGAGTTTGTCAACACTTCGAAAAGCACGAAGATTACAGCTGCTTTCGGAGCAAATATCGAATAGCGTACTATTCGAAACTACTATTAAAAAATCTGAATATTTGCCCAACACTACTTTGTAGATGAGGTTCATCTTGTTTTCATGCCATCCAACTAAATTTTTCTTCGTTCTAATCACTTGCTCTATAGCATTAGTCAGCAGTGCCTTGCTCTTTGGACTGAGCTTTTTGATTAGCTGTATTAGGATTTCATCGGGTCCTGGTGATGCATTATTAAGGACATTTTCTTCGGTTCTTTTTCAATAAAAGCTTTCTATGCTTAATTTTGATCCCTCAGACTTCTCTGTTGTTACTGCATCTGTTTGAGTCTAACTAAGCTTTCCTTCGTGCCGAAGTTATCACTAATAACGTCTGTGACACTATACTGCAGCGCAATGTCTCCTTCGTAGACGTTACCGTCTTCATTGCTTATACCTGTTTGCAAATATTTAATTGGAGCTCCCAGCGCTCTTATGTAGTTCCAAAATATTTTTGGGGCACCTCTGTCTCTTTTGCTACCTTTTCCTTTTCTTCGGATGCGTTCCATCTAAGGAGTAACTTTCTGTGTAATTCCAACTTTCTGGCTTCTCAATGATCTCTAGATGCCTGCATGTGCTTTTCTATAGCTTGCTTTATATCATTGTTCCAGCACTTACGTGGTTTGCTCTTTCCAATCCAACAATTTTTTTTTGCCGTGTCTGTCTTATTTCCTGCTGTATAACGTCTACCAGTTCCTTAAACAGTAGAATCTCCAACACCTTAAAAAAAGCCGCAAGAAAAATTTACTAACCGGGAAAGCATACAATTCCAAGTAACTGAAAAATCTGACAGACTCCACTATTGTTGACATCTACATAATGCGAAGTGTCGCGCGGATCTTTATGGAACGAGACGCCAACGTGTATCGAGCTGATGGAGGTGCTCCGGCGAATGGAGATAACTTTTATTTTCTTATTACGTGGGGTTTTAAAAGGGCGACGGGAAACCGAAACGAAATCGAGCTGGTGGGTGGTACCGGATGCCGCCGAAGTGACGTGATGGCCCCATCATGCCGCCTGCAGCAGAGAACGGCAGCGCATTTGGATTATCGCCTACTAAATGCATGCAGAGCGCTACCACTGACACTACGCACCATAAGCTGTAAAACAGATAGGCGAAGATTCTTATCGCAATAGGTTTGGCGGCCATAGCTGTGAATGCGGTGCGAGACGACCTGGTTGGAGATCTGCTGGTACCGAAATAAAAAACTGTGTGCGCAATCATTTTTACGTGAGACGGGCGGCTATACAGTAGAACCCCACTGTTACATTCCTCACTGCTGCATTTTCCCGGCTGCTGCGTCGTTTTCATCTGGTCCCGGCATAGCTTCCATAGAATCCAACGTATAAGGAACCCCGCTGTTACGTAGTAGCTGTGAAAACGTTCCCGCATGATGCGTCGCAACCCGAGCCCGCCTGGGCTAAAGTAGGCAACGCGCTCCAACCGCCATTTTGGTTTGTGACGAGTTTTGACCGGGCTTGGCCGGGCTTGGCTATGGAACTGGCTGCAAGAAGCCGCACGCCAGTTCTAGAGGCCGCCAATAGATGGCCATACGTGAAAAATGCTCTCACTATCACTGTGATTATGGTCACCGCATGGTTTGTTGGACGGGTCGACTCACGGAGGAAGGAAACTCGGGAGAGGCCCTGACGTCACTCTTTGTGAAGCTATAGCTAAAGGGAAGCCGGAAGTTGGCGTTGCTCATGGCGTTGCTCATGGCGTTGCTCCACCTATCGGGCCAGCTCTCCTCTCTTGTTTACATTTCTCGTGAAACCACGCCGCGCTGCGCGCAACCGGGCTGCTCAAACGCGCGCGCTCCGCAGCAATACTAAACAATCGTTAGCACGTTAGAATGATTACGCCCAAGAGGGCAAAATTTCCCGCGGATATTCCTTCGTCCGTTGCCATTGCCGTGGCGCGGTGACGACGAGGAGCAGGAGCCGCATGATGCCGGGGAGTTGCCAAATCCTAGCTTTGGAGAAGCCGTCGTGGCTCTGGACCTCCTCCGCAGGTACGTCGCACCTCGCAGCGATGCTGACAGCAATGCGGCCTTCCAGGCTATTGAGAAACGTGTGGTGATTTCTAGCGAGCGAAAGAAACGGCAAGCCACCATTCTGGACTTCTTTAACGTCTAAGCGCACTCTGTGGAAATAAATTGTCTATAGTTGAAGCTGCACTTTTTGCATTCATTTTTGGAGCTTTCCTCACTGTTGCGTTTTTTTCCTCGGTCCGGTGAAAAACGTATGAACGGGGTTGCACTGTATACTGTTCTCGATCACATGCACTTCGCGCATTTTCTTGTTCCCATGGGATCTAGTGGCTGGAAAACGAATACAATCGCAGTCTGCAGCAGAGAACAGCGTCGCGTTTTGGTTATTGCCTACTAAACGTGTGCACTACGCTTACGACGGCACCATGTGCGGTGAAACAGGTAGGCGAAGATGCTTATTGCCATAGGATTGGTGGTGGTAGCTCTGAATTCTGCGTGCGACGACCCCGGAGAAGATTTGCAGGTACTGAAATGAGAAACTGAGTGCGCGCCGGCATTTTCGCGTGAGACGGGCGGGCGAGTATTGCAGTGAAGTTGCTGCAGCGGTCAGATACTATATACTGTTCTCGATTGCACACGCCTCGCATATTTTCTTGTTTACATGGGATCTAACTGCCGGAAAACATATTATACCATCGCAGTCTGGCGACGTACTGAACGCTAGTGCCGAAAAATTGTGTGTTCTGGGAATGTATGAACCGGAAAAGAGGAGCGTAACTCTGGAAAAAGAGTGTAACATGAATTAACCAGCCCAAATGTGTACTCTTCTGTTGGGTCATTTTCTGTGTTCTTGATTGTGAATGTTGGTGCTGGGAAAACGTACGTAACGGGAACGTATCAACGAGGTTATACTGTATTCCCAGACTGCTGTAGGAAAATACTTAATCTTCTTCTATGTCTTTTGCCATCTCTTATTTGCTCTTCATTCATTCTTAGAAATTCTGGTGCTGTTGTTTCTTCTTTTGCATTAGTATATCTTTCAAACTTTACTTTAAACGTCTATCATTGCTACCCAGGCTATTTCTTCCATGTTTGTCTATTATCATTTGGCCTAGTTGTTCATAGACCATTTCTGAGACTAAGGCGTAGCTTATAGATGACTGCCTGTTTCCACATTGCCAAGTTACCTGTCCTTGATACTTATTCTCCCTGTTAACTGGTATAAGGTTCTGTTCATCATATAGATCCACCACCAGAGAACCATTGTAATCAGTATATGTCTAAATCATCCATGTACGCATTTATATCTCCCCCTAATATCACCTGGCCTTATTTCTCGAACTGATTAATATTGCTTCTAGTGCAATCAATCAATTCCTTACTTTTACCTCTGCTATTAACACCTATACATAGGTAAGCTACTCCCAGCCACGTCTTTTTCCCTGCCGTGTACTGCTAATCCATAAATGCTCCTTACATGTCTTTTTTTTACCCTCTGCCACTTCAGACCTCGCCTAATTAGCATATGTCTATGCCTCCGCCTTTCCTTGAACCAGTAATTCTGTTGCACTCTTCCCATACAAAATTGTCAATAACAGGCGGCTGCTCCAAATCTTGTAGATGCATTTTGGTCAAGGCATACATGCTAATCGCTTCATCATCCAGCTGCATTTGAATTTCCAGCCATCTTTCTTGCTTACGACTACCCTGCATGTTTACGCAACAAATGTTACTTTCTCTATTCTTATCCTTTGTGCATCTTTTCCTAACTTCTTATGGTCTAATTCTGCCCTCTACTGGTGTGTCGCTACCATCAATACTTAATCTTTCTTCCTGATTGCCTGGAGCTCGCCTAAAAAAGCTAAAGCCCGTGCCACGAATCTATGTCCAACCGGTGTTGCTGCACTTTTGCTAAAATGTATCCTGTCATGCACAAAAGCACCTTCGCAGCCTGCTCAGTGCACTTCTCAGTTGTTGTCAACGACTGTAAAATTCACTGCCTTAGCTAGTGTCCAAATTTCCCTGTTTACTGCAAGCACTGCCTTTTCAATACTTCCTTTGAAACATTCTGCAGGTCAGTGAAACCCTTAAGCTATTTCCTTCGCGATCCCTACCCCTTGTCTTTGCAGTATGTCAATCACTCCGCTTATTATCACCACTAGGTGTCTATCCTTCATTGTGTCCCACATGCGTTCCTTGGCTTTCGCTATCACCTCCCTAATCATTTTTCCCAAAAGCGCACTAACCTGGCCTTGTTCGCCTGCACCTACCCTCTCTGTCATTGCTGGTTCTACTTTACGCATGTTGGAATGACAACTTGATGCTTTTCCTCCTCCTCCCCACCAAAATCTGCACTTGAGGCCACGATGCATTCCCCTACTGCCTTATCCTTGTCTTTTGCTTTGTTGTCTTCTGCCGTGGCCAGCATGTCAGAGGTAGCCCCTTCGCGACTACCACTGACGTTTCTGCCACTTCTTTCCGGCATGGTGGTTCTGGCTTGCTTAGCTGTCCTCACTTCGGAGCCAGTGCTCGCATTGAAGCGTTCACCTTTGCTTTGCAGAATGGTGGCCCTCAACTTCATTTCTAAGTTGTCTAGCTTTTATTCCACTCCCTTCCTCTGCTTCTGTTCGCTTCTGAGTTCCTTTTCTAGCTTTCGAACCAGCTTGGCTAGCTTATTGTTCTCCTGCTCTAGACGGTCTAGCCGTGACCCTAGCACACACATTCTACAGATAAAAGCTGCACCGTTCGCTGTGCGTACTGACTCAAACCACGTTTCTTCCAACACGGAAGAGTGCTGGCACACAGAACACACGCGTGGGTTTCCCCTAGTACCAACCATCATCTTGTACTAACAAGGCACAGTGCAAAGTAACCCTACTTGTAGAATTTACCTAAGAACACTCGGTGCCACCGTGTGGGCGATGCCACAAAGCCTGCATGTGACCTTTGAAATGCACGGTGCACCAGTGCGTGCGAACGCTGAGAAACATGTCATGCGGCAACTGGGCTCCTCCTCCACACTTCTTTCTGGACAAGCTGCGCCATCTAGTGGCGCTGCTAAGAAGTTCGCGCATGGCCTCGGAGATGAGAAACATGGTGGAACAATGCCTTCGATCACTGAGAATTCTTCCCTGCTTGCCGCACATGCAGTGGCACATACTCAGTGATCCAAGCTGGCGAGAGGTTCAGTGAAGAGTGACTAAGTGCATTCATGGCAAAGCTTGCTAAAGCACTGGCGTGAAAATTGTCCATTGAAACTGTCACATAACCTGTGCTTTTGTGATGCATCCTGCTAATGCATCGGGTTTCTGCCCTTGACAAACCTAGTGACATGGGTTTAACTCCGCTCAGCAAAAGAGAAATTTAAGGGATCTTTTGTGCTATTGCAGAGCGGCGCATTCCCAGTGGCACAAACCTAGTTACCAGTTGGCGTCAAATATGTTCATGAAGAGCGGCACACACCTACTGGCCCATACCCAGTCACTCAAGTTGGCATCAAAGAGATTCACTGAAGACTGGTATGGACCAGGTGGCACGTACCCAGTGCTCCAAGTTAATGTCAAAGGGTTTCCTCCAACAGCGGTGTGTACCCAGTCCCGCATCTACAGTGACCCATGTTAAACAACAGCACACATGTAGACATTGGCACATACTCAGTGACCCAAGTTGGTCCAATTGTTGATTTTGAACCCTGTTACCTCAGCACCTCAGCCCAATGCACAAACTATTCGACCACATGCTGACCACACACTGCACACTATTATAACACACACTGCACATACACAGTTTTGTCATGCAGAAGGTAAGCCACAGTCATGGCATGTCATCCTTTATCCAAATCTGTACATTTCCTTTTAACAGTAACACTAGCATTCCACAAACAGTTGTCTGTGTAATACTATTGGTTGTTTCGTTGCTCTTTTCATTTGTTATAAAAGAGAAATGCCAAGAAAGCTTGTCTCGCCATCAAGTTTGAACTGAAAACTTTGGCTTAGGGTGCGTTGACGAGGGCCTCTCGTTACATCATAAAGATTGGATACAGCTGTCATGTGGTGTCACAAACGACAAGCACACATCAGTTAGCCAGGTGAAGTGGTTCCAAGCCACACCATGGTCGTCTCGCCAAAAGTTGCGTGCATATCACGTCAGCCACTCTTTCACTTGTCTGCACTCAACACAGGATAAGCTTAGTCCTCTGCTCTTCCCTCAGAATGTGCCACAGCCTTTTCACGTTCTGTGCCCTATTATTCTATTGTCTAAAGCTTTCAGGAAGACAATCCCAGTGCAACTTTTACCATAGGTACAAGCCATGCATCGGTGATAGCACATCAACATGACTCCTCAATTTTCATGATGTGGCCTTGATCAGCATATCCGCAGTCAGGCTCCATTTGGTGCTTGTTTTTAATTCATTGCATTAAATATTATAATTTGCGATTACTTGCGCATTTGAGGCATTCAGGCCTCATACTACTGTTATGAACTCGACAGGCTGTGGAACAAAAAAACGCAGCCCAGACAAAAAAAGTCAGAGTCAGTACTTCTGCAAAATTCATGCATACAAAGTAAAGACCTGATACGGGCTACACAGACATTCTAACCTGGAAGTGCTTTGCTGACTGACTGGAGTCAAAATCAAGGTGATCTTCTGGGTTGATGTTCAGCTTGTCTCTCAGAGGTGTTGCACTGGTCTGGGACGTGGAAACAGTCGCGGTTCCCGGTGTCCTGGCACCTCGTGGCGTCATTCCTGGATAAGTGGTAGAGCTAGTGCTGCAATTCATTCATTTGTCAGCTAAGTGAGCACCCTGGAGTCTAATCAATATCCCTAATATATGGTACCTGGAATGCTGACAAAAATGACTTTACTTGATTTGTGTACCATCGACTTCCGTTAATGCAACCCTGACAGGACTGATGAAATTGATTGAATTATCTGGCGGGTTGCATTAAACAAGATGCAAAGAACACCAAAACACCGGAGATTCATTTTGTAGTATTGGCTTGAGCTTAACATGCCTCCAAATCTGACATGCAACAACTTTCTATGTGTCCAAAGTAGAAAACCAACATAGAAATGACATAAAACTTTTAACCAAAGTAGAAATCTAACACACACCCAATTTTTTAGAATGGCGGCCGGTTTCCTTAAGCCAGCTTTGCTGCCAGTTTTAAAGTCAGCTTCCCCACAGTAGAGCAATGTGATGCTGTAAAGCATACAAACACTGCAAAGATAGTTTTGTTTTCATATTCGATTGCACAACGCACGCAATTTCTGGCACAATTTCCTTGGAAAACAAAAGGCGCACATAAGAATCAGGTAAATACCATAATCATACATGTTCAGCTACCGTTATTGCTTGAAAATCTTCCTAGGGCGGGTTGAAAATAGGCGTTTTTGACAGGACATGACGCATGTTCAATGCTCTCACTATCCCCTATGCTACACCGAGACTGCCACTGCCACTAAAAGGGTTGTCATTGGTGTCACCATATGCATCGTGCCCGTGTGTGTGGACTAGTCAAGTTCAATTTATCTGACGAAGGCCAATTTTAGGATCTGAATATGGAACGTTTGGGCACCTAGAAGTGTATGGGTGCCAGCCGGGATCTTCGGTTGGGATTGAATTAACCCAACAATTTAATTCACCAGCGTTGCATAATCGAAGTCTACTGTATTCTAAGAAAAAAAAGCTTATGTGTATGCAGGTAATAAAATTCAGCACCAAAAAGTATAGACGCACTTTCTGAACTAATTCATAAAGCACATGGTAATTGTGTCAAAGGGAATCATCCAACCCACAGTATAGCAGGATGCGTTGTTGGGCAAGTTGGTTCATTGTAATTGGAAACATTGGTTGCGCTTTCTACACAATCACATGTAAGAAGACAGGACAGGCGCAAACTAACAACTGAGGTTTTATTCGAGGAAAAACACTTAAATATCTGACCATGCCAGCGCAGGCGCTTCAGGGTATCTATCAGTAGCATAACAGAAGAAAAAACCCAAAATCGGAAAAAGCCAATGGGGTGGCTTACATAAACATACTATCTAAGAAACGTGCCTCCCTATCGTAAAGCATGACCGATGTGTCACTGATGCATGCTTGTCCCTTCTTTTTTATATAATATGGCTCAAGAAGTTCTCGTGCTTTTTCATTATGGCACTTGTGCAGTATCTTAACTTGGTTGAGCAGAGGCCTGCATTTGTGGTCTAAGCAATGCATGGGTAAATGACGTTGCTCCCGGTTTATAATTCACTCCGGACTTTTCAACGAAAAAGCAACTGCAGCTGTGCTCAAGAACTTTAAAAAGGTACTCGTGAAGCGTACTCGCGTAAAGCAAGCCGCAATCTCTTTATGCGATAACCTAGAGCTAGCCAAACTGTCTCATGTTGTTAACAACAGCAAGAACGATAGCTTGTCTGTGTTTTTTTCCACTAAAACGCACAAGGCTGATGTACCCTTCAGAGCCATTGTTAGCGAGAAAGGCACATGGCAACACGAAATTGTGTCTTTCTGCAGAAGCATTTGAACATGTTGCATATTGATGATCCTTTTGCCACGAAGAATTCAGAAGATGTTTTTTCGCTTCTGCAGACAGTTGACTCAATGGATTTTGGGTTCTCAGTTGATGTAGAAGATTTATTCTACTCCATACCTCACCAGCCACTTTTTGAATCAGTGCGTAGCTGCATTGAAGCTAACGATGTCATTGGTTTCCAAAACTCAGCAGGCATTTCGGTAGACAGTTTCCTGGCTCTTTTAGAATTCTATCTCAGTGCTACTTTTATTACCTTTGACAACCAAACCTTTTTGCAGCGACAGGGAGTGTGCATTGGGTCGTGCGTAGCACCAGTTTTATGCAACATCTTTTTATCGAGTATTGACCGCACCTTGTTTGGTGTACTTGACAAAGACAAAGTAGCACACGTTTTCAGATATGTTGACGATTTTCTTGTGCTGCTGAAAGTACGAAATGATTTTATGTATGACGATGCCATTGCAGACATTTCAAATCTCTTTGAGAATAATGCCTTAGGTCTAACCTTTACACATGAGCTCCCTGTCAATAACACTCTGCAGTTCCTTGACCTCAAACTTACCTTTGGAAAAGAGCACGTTTGTAGCTGTTTCTGCCCTCGCACACAAAAACAACCATTACCATATGATTCAGCTCACTCTAAAATCACCAAAAGGGCAATTGCTAAACAGATTATTGAGCAATCTTTGAAGAAGTCATGTACGCATGCGATGCAGGCTAGCTTCGACATGCAAATTTGCAGGCTGAAAGAGGCTGGCTTCCCTGATGTGGTTGTGCTGGCAGTGGTTGAAACGCTCGAAAAGAGGCTAAAAGCGCCCCAAAAAGTAAAATCTGATGTTGCCAACAAAGCTTCAAAGCCAGTTGTAATTCCATATGTTCACAGAACAGCACATAATCTGAAGAAGATAGCAACCAAGCATGGTGTCCCACTCGTTTTCTCGGCTCCCTGCAAGCTGAGTCACCTTTGCGCCCGCATTGGGAGACTTCATGCCAGAAAGAAGCAAGGTGGCTGCGGCATGAAACACAAGAACACCTATTTAGATTGCCAAGTTGGCATTGTGTATCAGATTCCCCTGACATGCGGCAAAACCTACATAGGCCAGACGGGCCTTTGTTTGAACGTGCGAATCCGAGAACACGAAAGATCAATTATAAACCGGGAGCAACGTCATTTACCCATGCATTGCTTAGACCACAAATGCAGGCCTCTGCTCAACCAAGTTAAGATACTGCGCAAGTGCCATAATGAAAAAGCACGAGAACTTCTTGAGCCATATTATATAAAAAAGAAGGGACAAGCATGCATCAGTGACACATCGGTCATGCTTTACGATAGGGAGGCACGTTTCTTAGATAGTATGTTTAGGTAAGCCACGCCATTGGCTTTTTCCGATTTTGGGTTTTTTCTTCTGTTATGCTACTGATAGATACCCTGAAGCGCCTGCGCTGGCATGGTCAGATATTTAAGTGTTTTTCCTCGAATAAAACCTCAGTTCTTAGTTTGCGCCTGTCCTGTCTTCTTACATGCGATTGTCTAGAAAGCGCAACCAATGTTCCCAATTACAACCCACAGTAGCACACATATATATATATAGTGAAACCTCGATATATCGAACACGAATATATCGAATTATTGCATATCCTGGGGGAGGGGGGACCACTTTCTATATCACCTAGAAAATCACAAGCATCTTTAATAGAGACTTAGCATGTCCACTATTCCGGCAAATGGGGCGGTTTGGGAAAATTGACAGGCGTGCGGGGGCGTAAACGTGAGCAGCTGGAGCGGTGCAGCCACCTGGTGGCATAGAGTTCAACCAGACAAACACAGAGCTAGAATTGCAGTAACCCACTACATCCGCTTCGCTGCTGGTGCAAATTTTTGGCAGAGGCATAATTGTAAACACGATTACGCCACTGCCAAAAATTTACACCAGCAGCTAAGCAGAACAGTAATTGGCTTTGTATTTGTGTAGTTGAGCTTTGCACCACCAGCTGGCACCACCAATCTGGCCACTCATGTTTACGGCCCCGCTCAACTAGCAAACCATCCACGCTTGCCAGAGTACCGGATGCACTCAAATTTCCTAATTTTTTTTATTTCGAACGGGGCCGGACATATCAAGGATACATCGAGCTCTGCCACCCCAAACCACGTGCCCTCTGTTGAGAGGCGGTGAGCTTTCCTGCAACACCCTCGAAGGTAGCAGTGGCGCGATGGGCATTTCCGACTGCTGCACACTATAGCTGCACATATCAATCGTGCTGAGGGCCCCATTTGAACATAACGGCGTATACGCGCGGAGGCCGTGGCTAGTTCGACCAAATTCGACATTGTCCACGACTCATTGCATTTGCCGTACAGACTCCTCCTCGGTGCCACAACGGCGCTGCCTCACTGGGCTTACTCACAGATGCCTTAATTTGCAGACACCACTTGGTTATTGACAGTGTTTCAAAATGCTTCGATTGACAAGACGTTGAGATCGCAACAGAAGTACCGGCCAAACGAAGACGCTGCCGAGGTTGATCCTGCAAGCGCTGATGTTGCCCCACTTCCGACTTTAACTGAGGCTGTAGCTGCTTTGGCCCTTCTACACCACTATTGCGGCGCAAAGGAGGGCACCGACCCATCACTTGTGGATCGTTTAGTCTATGTTGAGGACTCCGTGTTAAAGCATACAGCTGCCAATAAGAAGCAGGCTACACTGCTGCAGTACTTTCAGCCAAATAAATAAATAAATACTTTCTGTGAGGCTTCAAGTGAGTATTTACTGTGCCATGATTGGGGCACGATCGAGGATTCTTGCTTGGAGCGCGCATTCAGTTGCGCCACGCACGATTGGCCTAGACTGCGCTGACTTCGTGCAGCTGATGAAGTCGGTGCGGCCTACGCTAATTGCACGTTGCAACCAAACGTGTGCTCCAAACAATAATCCCCAATCGTGCCCTTGGTTCATTGATTGATTTGCAGCGACTTTTGACGAGTTTTTTACCTTACTTTATATATCTAATTCTGGCTATATCGAACTATTTTGTGATCTCAGCACTGCTCGATATATCGAGGTGCAACTGTGTGTGTGTGTGTGTGTACATATATTGTTACAAGGATTATTCATGCAACAGTAGAATGGCTAGCACTTGGCTAGCCAAGACTGCACAGGGCACACAGGTTTGAGCAGCTCTTGCAGTCCGATAGGAGAGACTCTCACCCAGCCCCACTACAACGTCTTTGTCTTTGCCACTGTTCATTATCTGTGACATTATCCCCGGCCGGTGAAGCACCGTCCCGATGTCGGTGGTGTTCAAAATGGGTGGTCACAGTTGTAATGCTTGAGGCAGGAAACATGTACGATGTCACTTCGTGGTGTGGCCATCGATGAAGTGGATGCCATGGGAGTTATCTCATAGGTGACAGGAGACACCTGGCGGAGCACGCAGTAGGGCCAGACATACTGCGACATTAACTTTTCACTGAGGCTGACACGATGAGATGAGAGCCAGAGAAGGACGAAAGAGCCCGTTGGAAAAGCAGTATCCTGGTGTCGACGATCATAAATGGACTTCTGTGCAGTCTACAATGACGAGAGCCGAGCGCGGGCTACTGTGCGCACGATGAGCGCACACGTAATGGCATCTTGTGCATTGGAAGTCGTGGACGTTGGATCAGACTTAGGGTTAAAGGGTTATAATGAATGGCAGCCAAAGAGAAGATAAAAGGGTGAGTAGCCGGCAGTGTCGTGATGCTGTGTGTTGTATGCAAATGTGACGAACGAAAGGGCAACGTCCCAATCGTGGTGATCATCAGAAACGTACATGGAAAGCATGTCAGTCAGTGTACGGTTGAGGCATTTGGTGAGTCCAATGGTTTGAGGGCGATATGAGGTGAAGTTGTGATGAGTAGCACATGATCGAAGTAGATCAACCACACGAGACAGGAAGTACTGACCATGATCTGTGAGCAGGTGACATGGAGCACCATGATGGAGGATGGCGCCGTACAGTAGGAAGTCGGCTACGTACGTGGCACAGCTGGTTGGCAACTCTTGGGTAAGATCACATTGCGTGGTATAATCTGTAGCAACTGCAATTCATTTGTTACCTTTCGTGGAAATTGGAAAGGGGCCGAGCAAGTCCAGGCCTGCTCGATAAAACGGCTCGGCTGGAACGTCAATTGGCTGAAAGAGACCAGCAGGTCGAATTGCAGGTTTTTTTGTGGCACTGACGCAGGTCACAAGATGTTACATAGCCGCGAACAGAATGATAAAGACCCTTCTAGAAGAAACGTCATTATATCTGATCATACGTTCTAGAGACGCCTAAGTGCCCGGAAGTTGTGGTGTCGTGAAACTGGAAGAGGACGTCTCCACGTAGATGACACGGGACAACTAGCAGGAGTTCTGCGCCGTCGGGGTGCATGTTGCGACGGTAAAGAATGTGATCCTGAAGCAAGAACATGTTGAGTGAAGAGTCAGGGGTGCCGGATTGAAGACGGTCAATAAGAGAGAGCAACGATGGATCTCTACAACGTTCGTCGGCCAAATGGGTGAAGTCTGTGATTGCTAAGACGCAGGTGTTGGGGTCTATTTCAGTGGAGTCGGATGGTTCAATGGGGTGACGGGATAGGCAGTCGGCGTCAGTGTGCAACTTGCCAGATTTGTACACAACCGAGAACGTGTACTCCTGTAATCATAATGCCCAACGACCAAGCCTCCCTGTGGAGTCTTAAAGTGTTGAGAGCCAGCAGAGCACATGATGGTCTGTTATGACTATGAACGGCCGTCCATATAGGTACAGACGGAATTTCGCTACAGCCGAGATAAGAGCTAGGCACTCCTGCTCAGTAATAGTGTAATTTTTTTCAGACTGTAACAGGAGGCAGCTAACATATGCTATCACATGGTTAGCTCCGTTGTGTGTTTGGGCGAGGACAGCACCTATGCCATGGCTGCTTGCATCAGTGCGAAGCTCTGTTCTAGCAGCTGGGTCAAAATGAGCCACCATGGGTGGTGAGGTGAGGGCAGAAATCAGCGATACAAAGGAAGTTGCTTTGTGTGCGCCCCAAGAAAAGGTCGCATCCTTTTTGAGGAGGTCCATGAGGGGTCGAGCAATCTCCGCGAAGTTGAGAACAAAGCGGCGAAAGTAAGAGCAGAGCCCAAGAAAGCTGCGTACTTCATGCGTGGACCATGGAACGGGGAACTCACAGACGGCACAGACTTCGTCAGGGTCTGGTTGGACACCGGTAGCATCAACTAGGTGTCCAAGTAATTCGATCTGGCGGTGCCTAAAGGTGCACTTAGAGGAATTGAGCTGGAGGCCAGCCCGGCAAAATATGTAGAGAATAGCCTACAGACAAGGGAGATGGCTTTCAAAGCTGGGCGAGAAAACGATGACGTCCAGATAACAAACACAGGTCGACCACTTAAGGCTGCGTAGAAGAGTGTCCACCATGCGTTTGAAAGTTGCAGGTGCATTACACAAACCAAAAGGCATGACCTTAAATTGGTAGAGGCTGTCGGGTGTGATAAAAGCAGTCTTCTTGCAGTCGCAGTCATCAACGGCAATTTGCCAGTATCCCGAGTGGAGATCTAGTGATGAGAAATATCTGGCATCATGGAGGCATTCGAGCGCATGGAGGCACTGGCTAGTTTGAGGGAGAGGATACACATCCTTCTTTGTTACCCAATTGAGATGGCAATAATCGACGCAATATCGCCAGCTGTTATCCTTCTTTTTCACAAGCACCACAGGGATGCCCAAGGGCTAGAGGAAGGCTCTATCACATCTTTGTCAAGCATTTTCTCTACCGCCCTCTGGATGACTTGGCGCTCAGAGTGAGACACTCTGTAAGGGTGTTTGTGAAGGGGGCTGGCATCTCCAGTGTCGATGAGGTGGGCCATGACATGTGTACGGCCTAGTGGACTGTTCGCAACATCAACGTCATGGTAAGAAAATAGGACAGCACGGAGTGCTTCACTTTGGGAAGGTAAGAGGCTGGGGGATATCATTTGGTTCAGAAGAGCCTTGGTTGGCGCCAGTATGACAGGTTGGGGCACGGTCTCATCGTCAGCAGTGAATTCAGAAACTGTACATTCTTCCAGTGGTGACAGTTTCCAGTGGTGAGTGAAATTCTTTGTGGAAGAATATGGGTTGAAGTAGGAAAGTTGGGGACTGGAAGCATCACTCTATTGTTGGCAACAACCACTACAGTGTGAGGAAGCGCGATGTTGTGCGACAGGATCAGATATGTGAGGGAAGCGACCACATAGTCACCATCAGGGATTGGGGGAAATGGTGACTGAGGGATGTAGGTAGCAGCCTGAGCAGGTAGTCGTAGAAACTCCACAGAACGTAGGTGAGTGTTACGTGATGCGGTGTCACCAGGACACAATGGCAGTTCGAGCTGCAAAATGCCAGTAGAACAATCGATGAGGGCAGAGTGGGCGGTCAAGAAGTCAATACCAAGAATGACATCATGTGGGCAAGCGCCGAGAACAGCGAAGAGAACTTAAGTGTGGTGGCCAGCAACAGTAATGCGGGCAGTGCACATACCAAGAACCGGTGTTTGGGTGCCGTCAGCTACTCGCACAGTAGGAGAGACGGCAGGTGTCAGCACTTTTCGTAGGTAGCATCGGAGTGTAGAACTCATAACAGATATGTGGGCGCCAGAATCAATGAGAGCAGTAACGGTCATGCCATTGACTAGAACACAGGGCAAATTGCGTCTTGAAATGGGGGCAAATAGAGGTTTCTCGGTCCTTGTCTTCAATGCAGCCTCACCTCCCAGAGCTGCACTGGCTAGTTTCCCGGGTGGTGGCCAGGGTAAGTGGGGGAGGGAGGGCGACGGTGCTGAGCGGAGCACGACTGGCGACTCTGAGGTGACAGCGATCGGCTAGACCAGTGTCCTGGAGCAGCAATATTGGTGTACGTTGGTGCAGAGCGTGAAGATAGACGGTTAGGTTCACGGGCCAGAAGGTGGTCATCGAGAAGAGATGTGCTAGAAGAGGGGCCATGATCCTGGCGGCGTTCACCGAGGAAGCTTGGTCAGTAATACCAACGACTGTGGCAGTGGCCTGAAATGTAGCCGACGCGAGAGCAAGAAAAACAGATTGGTTGATTGTCTGGCGTACTCCACTCAGATGGGTTTCTGTAGCGGGGTGTGAATCGGGGAGTGGAGGCAGCAGCAGCAACAATTGGGGCGGTGTAGTGTTCAGTGTGAGGACTGGAAGCTCACATGGGCTGAAGTGTGTGACAGGTGGCTTGTAGGAGGCCCACATTTGCAAACTCATGATGGACAATGGCTTGAATGAGGGATATTGTAGCCAAATGGTTGTGAGCAGGTGCCTGGTAAGCGGCTGGAGCCATGGCTTCGAGCTCCTGGCAAACAATACTAGTTAGGTTGTTAGGTGTCGAAAACAGAGGGGGCGTCACGGGATCTTCGCATGAGGATGTCGCAGCCGTGTTCGGGAGTCTAGTAAAGCGCTGAGTAATGCGCCGGCTTTTCACTTGTTCGAACCGACGGCCTTCTGTTATGATGGAGTCAACTGTGCTGCAGTGCTGCAGTATGTTGAAGGCATAGTCAGCTATGCCATTCAACACATGGCCAACCTTGTCCACCTCTGGCATGTCTTTGTCAATGGTGCGGCACAAGGCTAGCACGTCTTGGATATGTGCGACATACGATTTTGTCCATGTCCATCCTGGAGCTGTTGGGCCTTTCATCCTTAGGCTCTATTCTCGATGTGCATGGTGGCTCTCTGATTGACTGTGGAGAAGCGAGTCTTTTTAAATTAGTGCCTGGAAATGGAAGCATTGCAAGAAACGTTGCTGCGCTTTTGACGAAATGGGATGTGGAGCTGTAAACGGTTTCGAAGGAAAAATTTTTCTGGTCTTTAGCAGCTATACTGCAATGCTGGCACGTTAAAAAAAAAAAAAAAAAAAAAAAAAAAAAAAAAAAGGGCAGAGGCCAGAAACCCATGCAATGTATTTGCAAGTTTGTGAATAGTGTGTGGTGGCATTCTCTGATAGCCTCCACTCAGCTTGTTGATTGGATGATGAAATGTCAGTAGTGTCACAGGAAGGGCTGTTTTGTAAACAACAATTTCATGTTGATACCATCGCAGAGATTTGCCGCCTTAATTTGTGGAGCGACAAGCCGCCCAAAATATGCTAATGAGCAATCATATGCAATGGTGGCCAAGAGGCATGTGTATCTCTGTTGTTTGGGGCCAAAAAGATTATTTTGTTCATAATTTGTGCTTATAAGTGCTTACGCCATTCTCGAGTGGTGTTGGTATTTGTGTTTTTGGCCATAATTCTTTTTGAAAGATGCGTTTATTTGAAATAGTACTGACCATTACAAACCTTCTGCAACTTGTGTTTCATGAGATAGTATAACTGGTCAGTTGCTTTTGAAGTCTCAAGGTAGAAAACAAGGGCGTAAGCGCCAATATGTGACGACTAATTTCATTTCGTAAAGACACGTCCTAGTAAGTGTAGGAGATGGCGGAAGTGAGAGGCATTTATGACTGAACAAATGTGCGCGTTGAGCTTGCTGCTTTATTTTTACTGAGAAGGGATCATCAGAACCACTTTGTATCCATCGCACCTACATCACGCCTCGAAGAAAATGGTGGAATGTCCAGAATAGAGCCCCTTGTCAGTTGTCGTCCTGGCTTACCGATTCCTGCCAGATGTTCTTGCAACAAAATTAATGGTATACCATCTAGCTGAATCAGCCACCCTTCTGTCAGCTCGGCACAGTTGAGTAACTGTCCTTTCAACGTCACAGATACCACTCAAAATGCAGAGCAATGTGAACGCTGTGTTCTTTCGCTTCCTAGTGCGTTACTGCCATTTACACGTACCCAATGTGCAAGAAATGCAATGCTATGTGCCATTGCCATATTCATGTAAGGATCGCTACAAAAAAGCAAAAACCTTTTTTTCACTCAAGGCTGGCAGGCGCTGCATATATTTTACTTGCCGATTTTCGCTTCAGTGTTAAGTGAAAAAGAGGCATACTATCATGTTCATGAAAGCATGTTACCGATAATGATATATCTTGACCATTTGCTCACAGATGATGGGCAGTGTTGATTAGTTAGGCAACATTTGCAATTATTATTAGTTTAGCACCCTTGATGAAAGAGCAGACTTTGGTGAAAAACCAAGTTTAACCCGATTTTGACAAAACATTGTTTTGGGTGCAAAAATTGGGAATTATTGAGTTTTACCCCAAAACAGTGGTGGGAATGCCCTTCAGCATTTTGGAGCAGCCACTTCTGCGTTTGGAGCAGGTTTGGAGCCTTCCACGAAAGCGTACACAGAAAAACTAAATATAGTTTAGTGTTCTCTTTAGTTCAGATAATCATTTACTCATAATAATTAGGAGCAATATAAGTGATTCGCCATAGCAAGTTACGACGGTAGCGGTGATCACGCATTAACAGCGACATGCTACCGGTGCTGCTGTGCAAAGTCACGCAAGGAGCATCAAAGGGACACCATAAAGAGAAACACTCTTCAACGTTGTGGTATTAAGTAGATTATTAGAACAGCAAATGAAGGTCACAGTCCTCAATAAATTTTGCACCGCAATACCAGAACTATCTTCACTTGACAGATTTCAAAGTGCTTTTCTGTACTTGGCCCGCTGTGAACCTGTAAAAGCTCTTGAAATTTGCTAATTAGTCTTCGCTCTTTTAGGATGAAATGTAGTACAACTGCACCGAAGATAAGTTATCTGTGGCTGAGCAGTTGCCATCAGAATCTACGATGTCACGGTCAGCTGGAGCGCCAAATCCAAGGCGGACTCCTTGGTTCTAGCCCCTCTTCTAGCTTACGAAGCCTCTTCTCATGGTAAGAGGGGCTATTGTGTAAGTCATTTACTAGTGCAGCTGAAATTAGTTTTCTTTTATTTTCCCATTAAGGAAGGGCCACTTCGTAGGTGTGATATTCTGCTAATTTTAATTTTGTTTTGTGAACTATATCAGGGCGGTGAGAGCACGTAATGTTCTTTATTCCCCCACTGATGCGCACTCGGAGGGGAGGCACATAGGGCTGGAGTACTTGCTTGTTTGCGCTCACCGTTTTTACCACGAGCTTTACTGAAGGCAGAAGAACCGACATTTGGGCGAGTGAAGGGGCAACGCAAGGCGACAGAAGCTAGGCGACGCACAGGGCCGTGCTGCGCTTTCTGTCTTCGTCGTCTTGCGCTGCCCCTTCAAGATGTTTAACCAAAGACACGGTTCGCACACAAAATGCAAAGGTTGTGGGATCGTTCCCCATCTGCGGCAAGTCGTTTTTTCATCCACTGTCATTTCCATTAATTTCCCCTATGTTGTCCTTGGTGTCTTTGCTTGTTGGCTTCTTATGATATGAGTAATAAAGATCGGGCCCCTCGGTTAACCCCCTTTCTTCTCGTTCATAGCATAACGAGGGTCTCGAAAGTTAACAGTGACGCAGCTGCTCATTCTTACATCTGAGTATTGTTAAAGCTGGTAAGGCTACAGGTGGGTTCACCTGTACTTGTTCCTGTCTAATAAAAATTATCCAATGTGTGTCCCCCCTCTGCTCTTTTCGTGCAACCCAATTATAACAATTATCAGTTATAAAAATAAGACTTTCCTGGATAAAGTCGAACTTCAATATATTGAACAGCGCAGTGATCCCAAAATAATTCGATATACTGTATTTACTCGCATAATGATCGCACATTTTTGTCAAAAAAAAAATTGATGCAAATTCAGGGGTGCGATCATTACACGACTTAAATTTCCTGCGAAAATATTTTTTTTTTTCATCCCGCGCTTGCTGTGGGATGACAACAGGTCAACAAGCAGGTGGCTGCCGCTGTAAGAGTGCGGGACACCAAAACAAATATGGCGGCTGGCGGAGCAAGCTGAACGCAATTTTTTTTCTTCTTGTGAGTATATCACATGCATTGAAAGTTTCTTTCGCATCAGTAATGAATAATATCATTAATATCGGCAAGTTTACGACAAACCGTAGCCATCACCACTTTGAGGGGACAGAAACAGAGATGGGCGCGTGTAGCTGCCAGTGACATAGAAACACATGGCGGGCATGCTGCGGAAACTGCAGCATTTGTCTTCACTACTGTCCTAATACAGCACATTTCCGCTAAGGGTGGGCGAATATCTTAGCTGTGTTACAAGCGTTGGTGTATGAATAGGGTGCACTTCTAACATATTAGTGTAAACGTGGCCACTACAGTTGCCGCTCATGATTTGTTGCGTGCTCACGAGTGCAGACGAGTAGAATCGAAAAGCGCCTTTTTTGTTGTTGGCCAAAACCATTATGAAGCCTACAAGTAATAAAGCCGAGGCAAGTTTGGCTGTAGCTTTTCTTTTTTCCATCGGAGTGCGGAAAGTGATGAAAGGAATGAAATTGGGTATCTGCTTAAGAATGTCTGGTGCGTGCAGACCGCTTGGTATGTCTTCAAGAGTCGTTTGCGTAGCATTTGACAGCATTCGACAGATGGTAAGTGCGATCATCATTACCTAGACTTGGCACACGACATATCGCTGCAACAAGTTCGGGGTTCGATCAATACACGGAAAAGGAAAAAAAAAAAAAAATTGAATTTTGACGACAAAATTCAGGGGTGCGATCATAACGCGAGTGTGATTATTATGCGAGTAAATACGGTATAAGATCATGTAAAAAACGTATCAAGAACTTGTGCAAATCAATCAATGAACCAAGGGCATGATCGGAGATTATTGTTCGGAGTGCACGTTCGGCTGCGCTGTGCGCTATTGGTCTAGGCCGCACCGACTTTGTCAGCCGCGTGAAGTCGGCACAACCTAGGCCAATCATGCATGGCGCAACCGAATGCTTGTTCTGAACAACAATCCCTGATTGCGCCCCAATTATGGCACAGTAAATACTCACTTGAAGCTCACACAAAGTATTTATTTATTTGGCTGAAAGTACTGCAGCAGTATAGCCTGCTTCTTGTTGGCAGCCGCATGCTTAAACACGGAAACCTCAACATAATCTAAACGATCCAGAAGCAATAGGCTGGTGCCCCCTTTTGCGGCGCAGTAGCTGCGTAGACGGGCCAAAGCAGCTACAGCCTCAGTTGAAATCGGGAGCGGGGCAACATCAGCGCTTGTGGAATCAACCTCGGCAGTGCCTTCATTTGGCTGCTACTTCTGCTGCGATCTCCACGCCTGTCAATCGAAGCATTTTCAAACACTGTCAATAACAAAGTACTAATAAAGTGGCATCTGCCAAGGCATCTATGAGTGAGCCCAGTGAGCGAGTCTTTGTGGATGCAAATTGCCAGTCCTCGTGAGGAGCAGCAGGTGCAGAGTGTGGCACCAAGGAGGAGTCAGTGCAACAAACACAATGCGGCATTGACGTTTTCAAACTAGCCAAGCCGCCACGTGCGTATGCTGTTACGTTCAAATGGCACCCTCGGTGCAATCAATGTATGCAGCTATAGTGTGCAGCAGTCGGGAACGCCCATTGCATTGCCGCTACCTTTGAGAGTGTTGCGGGAAAGCTTGCCACTTGTTGACAGGGCGCACGTGGTCTGGGGTGGCGGAGTTCGATATATCCATTTTATGTCCGACACCGTTCGAACTAAAAAATTATAAATGCATGCAATTTTCCAGGTGATATAGAAAGTGTTCCATATACGCTATAATTTGATACATCCGTGTTTGATATATCGAGGTTTAACTGTATTATTACTTGAAGATTTTACTTGAATATTGTTATAGGTGGGTTCACTGCATTTCTTTGTTGGTAGCAGCTGCACCCGTCCGAAAACACAAATTTGTACTTGGTGGTTAGTTTCTGCTACTGTTTAGTATGCAGTTACACTGTATTCTGACCAGGTCCATGTTATTAAGGTCTCACTGTAATAGCTTTTGTATGGACCAGCTTTGGTTTTGTTTTCCAGGAGGTATTTGTGTTGTGTTGCAGAAGGTGGTTATGTGGGAGAAGGACACCTTGGCACTTGCTTTGTCTTGCTCAGTCATTTGCTATGCTGCTGCTCATTACATGGCCCTGTCGGAGCTAATGCAAGGAAGACCCAGCTCCGGCAGCGTTGAGTTTTGAACTGTTCTTTTTATTTTTTATATCGCACTGCGCACGCCGCACGGCCGAGAGCTAGCTTCCCCCTCCTTGACGGGCCCTGCACGCGGAGCAAGTTGTGGCCTGCGGCCTGGGCTCGAGGCAAGGGGTGCTACAGGGCTCCCCCCATAGAGCGGAAGCCAGAGGAGCTGCCCAGTGAACGTGCTTAGATGTGACCGCCCAGTGTGATGAAGGAATAGAGGCCAGGTTAAATGGAGGAATCGCGGGTGCAAGAGCAGCGACATAGGCAGGTTTGAGTCGGTCTGCAGCCACGACGTCTTCGCGACCGTTAATGTCCAGCATGGACGTATTAGGTGTATGATGGAGTACGTGGAGTGGTCCATCGTAGGCCGGGGTGGACACACATGGTCACGCAGAACGAAGACATGGCTGCAGGAATCCATATCCTGGCTGACAAATACAGACCGGTGGTGTCAGTGAGTAGGAATTACAGGAGAAAGGTCACGAAACATGCTGCGCAGCTCCCAGATGTAGGTGGAAACATCATGGATGCAAGGTGGCGACGATGGCAGGAAGAATTTTCCAGGAAGGTGCAGAGAATGCCGTAGACGAGTTCAGCGGAAGAGCGACCTAGGTCAGCCTTCAGTGCTGATCGAATGCCCAGAAGGATGAAGGGAAGGTGGACGAGCCAACGTTCCCTTGGCTGATAAGTGGTGGAAGGATGGTAGACGGTCATATGGATGCGTCGAACGCCAAGGATGTTGGCAAGCGTGGTGAATAGGGCCTATCGAAACTGGCGGCCTCCGTCAGTGACAGAAGGGCATCCGAAATGTGACACCCAGCCGCTCATGAAAGTCGTAGCAACTGTCTCTGCCATAGTGTCTGTAATAGGAAACGCCTCTGGCCATCGGATAAAGCGGTCCATGCAAGTGAGCAGGTATGAGGCCCCACGTGATGGTGGGAGAGGGCCGACAATGTCGAAGCGGACATGGGAAAACCTCGCGCATGGAGGCTGAAATGGGGAATCAGACGTGACGGTATGGTGGTGAACTAACACGCTGGCACTGAAGGCAGGTTCACATCCAGCGACGAGCGTCTGCATCGATGCTAGGCCAAAGGAATCGAGTTGTGGCTAGCTTCTGGTTCGCACGAATTCCAGGGTGGCTCATGTTGTGCAGTTGATCAAAAATTGCGCGACGAAAAGCCAAAGACACGAAAGGTCGAGGAACACCAGTGGATGTCTCACACATTATCAATGATGAAGAAAACAGAAGCGGGCACTCAGTCAAGGATAGGGACGTGGATGAGGAACGAAGGCAATGCTGCTCAGGGTCATTGCGCTGGGTGGCTGCTAGCTCCTTATGTCTACTGATGGTTGGGCTGCCAGGACATCGACGCAGGTGAGTGCATCAGGGGCAGTATTTTCCAGCCCATGCACGTGACGGAGATCCACAGTGAACCTGGAGATAAAGCCCAGTTGGCGGATCTCCCGTGCAGTGTAGTTGCTGTGGTTCCGATGGAAGGCAAATGTCAGGGGCTTATGGTCTGTGACCACGTGAAAGTCCCAGCCCTCCAGAAAGTGGTGAAAATGCTTAATGATGAGGTACATTGCAAGGAGCTCTCGATTGAATGTACTTTATTTAGCTTCAGGTTGCTTCAGTTTTTGTGAGAAAAAGCCAAGAGGCTGCCAACCAGATATGTTTTACTTGAGAACTACACTGATTGCCATGCTCAATGCATCGGTGATGAGAGGAAGTGGGGCATCGGGAATGGGATGTATGAGAATGGTGGCATCTGCCAGCGTCTTCTTGGCAGTAGCGAAGGCAGATGCAGCTTCCTCAGTCCACTCAAGTGGCACAGCCAGATCTTTTTTGATAACCAGTAGGTCGGTCAGAGGCTTCAGGAAATTGGCACACTTCAGAAGAAAGCAGAGATGAAAGTTCAGTAGGTGCAGGAATTCTCAGAGTCTTTTTAGTGAAGTAGGGGGTGGAAAGTCTTGAATTGCCTTCACTTTGCTGTCGAGAGGCCAGACACCTTGTGGGGTGACAAGGTGGCATAAGAACTTGATGTTAACGACGCCGAAGAGGCACTTGTTTGGATTAATGATGAGACCGTAATCATAAAGGTGTTGGAAAAGGGCACACAGGTGAGCTTCATGCTCGGGGCCAGATGAACTAGTGACAAGGCGATCATCAAGGTAGGTGAACACGAAGTCAAGACGTGACCTGGTTGATAGTGCGCTGAAAAGTATGTGCAGCATTGCGCAATCCAAAAGGCATCCTCATATACTTGAAGATACCGAAAGGGGTGGGGTAATGGCCGTCTTTGGAACGTCAACAAGTTCCACAGCAATTTGATGATAAGCTTTAACTAAGCCAATTTTGCACCCAGCCAAATGCACCCAGCCCTCTATGTTTGCGAGCTTAAGGGCTGAGGCAGTAGCCAGAGGTGGAGTCGTAACAGCGCTGAGGCTAAGGGCCAACAAATAGTCCGCAACTCGGTCAGCCAATTCAGCGAGCTTGTCTAATGGCACATCACCCTGTCATGTACATTCTTTATTTCAAGAAATCCTCGGCGCACGCACACACACGCAGTCTGTGTTCCATCTCACTGCACTGCACGCAGCTTACTCTGCTTCACTCACACAGTTCGTTGTCGCGCGCTACCCACATGCCGACCGCGCACACAAGCCTTCCATGTTCTCCCTATCCGCCACACACCGTTGCCTACTGTCCCGTGCCTGCTACTCTACACAGTTGCCTACCGTCTCATGCCTGCGACTCTACGCCACCTGGCGTCAGCGCGGTAACCTCACAGATCCCCCCCCCCCCCTTTTATCCTGTGAAGAGGGCTTCCAAGGCACATGATTCTGCATTAGTCTGCATTAGCGAGGCCTTTCTGTTACCCTGTTGCCGGGTCTCTGAGTCTGCAGGTATTGCGTCCAATGTGTGCAGTCACTCTAAATGGGCCTATGCGTCGAGGGGCAAACTTGGCTGTGAATCCAATGGCTGCCTTACTTAGTGGGTGCGTGTCCTGGAGAACCAAGTCTCCAACCTGGAAGGTAGCTGGAGTGCGCTTTTTGTTGCAATACTTTGCCTGGCTGGCTTTTGCGAAAGTTTGGTGGTGCTGTACAAAGGCCCATGCATCTTGAAGGTACACATCCAGTTCAGCAGCTAGGGCATGAGGCACAAAAGGGGGCACCTCGGTGCCAGCTGCCTGATTGTGATGGATCCATGGGTTCCGTAGTTCTCGCCCATGGCACAAGAAGGCAGGCATAAAGCCAGTAACTACACTTTCAGACGTGCGCATTGCAAACACCACTTCGAGCAGCCTTTTGTCCCAGTCCCTGTGGGAAGTGCAGTAGCCCACCATGCATTGTTTAACCGTTGCATTATGGCGTTCCACAGTCTGTCCTGCTGGTCTGTATGGGACTGGGTGGCTCTCCTTGATACCCCAGTGAGAATGCGTTTCCACAGTTTGCTTATGAATGGTTTGCCACTGTCGCCAGAGATGGCGCTAGGCATACCATGCCAGCAAGAAACGTCGATCATTTTATCAATGATCAATTTAAAGGTAGGTGCACGTAATGGGAAAAGTTCCACAAGCTTCGCGAACTTGTCCAGCACCACCAGGATGTGCTTGTGGTGCAGAGGGGTTGTGGGCAGTGAGTGGCCCAATAAGGTCCACATTTAGCTGCTGCATAGGGTGGGTGGCCCATGATCTGTCCATCAGTCCTTTGGTTTTTGGCGGTGAGGTTTGAAAGCCTGGCACTGCTGGCAGCTGCGGATGTAACAGGAGATATCGGAGCGGATACCGAGCCATGTTAACCGGCTCTTCACACGTTTCCAAGTTTTAAAATAGCCAAAATGCGCACTTAGGGGGTGGTCATGCTTCATTTTCACTGCCATGTCTCGCTAGTGTTGGGGAAGCCAGGTGACCTTTCGTTGACCAACCATTGCTCGAGATTTTGCTAACATCAGCTAGGTCCTGTACCCTCTTGGACTCTTTAGCGTCACCAGGTAGCAGGCCAGACTTTAGGCATTGCAGCAGCTGCAGTAGCTGATTTGGCCTTCGTCTATTCATCTCCGCACACCACTGCAACACCCAACCAAGCCCTCCCGGCCCAGCAACAAGAGTGGCAGCTGCAGCCTGAGGCAGTTTCGGCTTCTGAGTGTCCGCGGTCAAAGACGCTTCACGCTGGAGCACCGGAGTGGAACCCCTAATCTGTGCCGTTCACTCGCGCGCCGAACACACGGGGCAACTACACTTCGGCACCGCAACAACTGAGGAGAGCGCCTCGGAATGTTGGGTTTCAAGATATGCAAGGTATCCTGGACGAGCACCCACTTGTCCATGTACATTCTCCGTTCCATCCTGTCGTATTGTATGCGGCTTGCTCTGCCAATTACTTCACTCACTCAGTTCATTGTCACGCACTCCCGGCGTGCCAACCGCACACACACGCCTCCCATGTTCTACCTCCCCGCCACACAATGTTGCCTACCATCTCGTGCCTTTGACTCTACACCGCCTGGCATCGGCCCGGTACCCTCATAACCTGTGCCGCAAGAACTGGCATCATGTTCTGCGGGAGGTGTTGGAGGAACAACTCAGGCAGCAGCTTGTCCTGTTGAAAGGCAGAGACTCCGCAAAGAAGCTGGTGCATGTGTCGAAGGACCTGTGAAGGGTGATTGTCACCGAGCTCCGTAGCTGTGAGGAGCTGCTGGAGACTGCTGTGCTCAGACTCTGACTTGCGGGAAATGATAGCCGCCGTCGTGTCAAAGGGATGGGTCGGGTCCGGAGAGGTGATAACATCCGCTAAGTCCTTGGCGATGTCCGGAGGTAAAGAGGACATCAGATGTAAGAACTTAGTTTGTTGACTGGTGATAAGCTAGAGATAGAAGTGCACCTTGACCTGCAGGAACCAGGTGCTGGGGCTCTCTGCGCTCTCCCAACAACTCTCCCAACACTTCAGTACCGTCTTCACACAATACCTCCCACAGTTAGGAGTCCGCCTCGACTCCCTCGAGACACGCCTTGAGGCCCAAAGTGCCGAAACAGGCGGCAATATATGAAGGAAGAGGGCCACCCACAGTTCCTGCACCACGGCAGATCAAGTCTCTCTCAGATTAAGCCTGGAATCACTTGCCCTTAACTCTTCCACACCAGCGTTGACACCCACTGACCTCACCCTTGCTCCCACATCGGCCTCGCAAATGGACAACTTGACCCCCCCCCCACCCTTCCCCACACCACTAGTTAACCATGGGCAGCACAACCCCACCCATTGGCAAACGTTTGGAAATCTGGCAATGGAACTGCCGCGACTTCCGCAAAAAAGTGGAGCCTCCTCCAACAATACATTAACAAACACCTTGCTCAACCAGATGTCATAGCGCTACAGGAACCTGGCACATCACCAACACTACGATAGCCCAACAAAAGGTAGAGCAGTTTCCTTATTACAAAGTCCTGATTAATAAAGCACTAACCGTAACTGGCCTCGACAACATCCAAGACACCAACATCGACCATGTGATGGGGGAGCTACTTCTCAGGTGGAAAAGAAATAAAATAAAGAAGTAAAGCATCATCATTGTCAATTTATATAGCACCCTGAAGCAAAAAGCTTCAGACTTCCCCCATTCTGGACTGAGCAAGCGAAGACCGAGCCCCATCACAAGCCAAGAACCTCAGACCATTCGAAGTCTCTCTGTAGCAAGTTTACTGCAAATAAATAAATAAGTTTTTACCACCACTATCACCATCCACGAAAAACGAAGCGCAAGCAGTCTCTGCTTCCTACGGCTTGAAAGAGGAGGCAGTTATCCCAAGGTTCAGCCAAGCCGACAAGACCGCGCTGGAGATTCGACCTTGCAGCAGGAGATAGAACTAAAACCCATGTTGCGCTATCTCACACTGCAGCTGCAATGACGTTGCAGCGAAGCTAACCATTGCCCTTTATTATGCCTTCATCCCCATGTGCAGGTTACTTTGAATACCGCAGACAATGTGCCGATGCCTATTCCCTCTCGCGCGTACACGGGTTCGTGCTGGTGCATTCCAGATTCTGTTAGGAGCCTATACGTGTGCCTAACGTATACATCAGCGGAAGAATTTTGCGTTTTTAATTATATTGTAATTATTATTTCCTGGTTTTAAAGCTTGAAATTTATATTTTCCCAGTTCTTTTAGTTTTTTTTTCTCAAGTATAGCTTTTTTAGTCTCAAATTTTGGTATCAGCACTGTGTCCCTTATACTCATTCAATTCTCGACATGATTTTTTTTTCCTGAATGCAAGCGAGTCAGAGAGTGCAAAAATACTATGACATAGAGTCTTCGGACACTGAAATATTTAGAAATCCCGTAAAAAATCACTAACAAGGACTCACATTTGTAAAGCTGCAACCTTAGAATTTCATAACTTTGGCTAAAGTACAGATACAAACATCCAAGCGCTAACTTGCAGTATTTGAACACCTAGGAACATACCTGCTTAATTTTAGTTATGTTGTTGCAGTAAACTTTTTGCATATCACACCCCAAATTTTTAACACAAGAAGAATTGTAACTACTTTTTTTTTTATTGACCTCAGGAAAAATCTGATTGCATATTTATAAGCAGCACCCACGATTGGATGGGTCCTGAAAGTTTCATTTGTCTAGAGCGAGTATCAAAAATGGTTGTTCTGGATGCCATGTCACCTCAATATTTTATGCTGTGTGTTTTTTGTACTTTTCTCAAAACAAAAATTTTGGGCTCCATGTAATATTATGGCCTCGCTACCTCAACATCAAGAACAGACAGAACTAAAATGTTTTTTGCAGAACGGAGCCTATTGTACACTCTTTGAAGTATAGCAAGGTAGTTTTTTTGTTTTCAGTTTGGAAATTAATTATTTTGGTGAAATTTCTGCCATATGGCTGCCATATTTTGTGGGCTTGTATTCAGTGGGCTGTAAAATATCTATTAAGGGTCAGATAAAAAATGTGCTTGCTACCTTTCATTCCTTACTCTTTATGCTATCTAAACATGCCTTACAAACATTTTTTATTGTGCCATTTATTTTCTGTTGTGGCCTTAAACAATGGAAGTGAAATGTTAATTATCGTAGAAACTAATTGACCAACAAAAATAATTACAATTTGAAATCAGTACAAAGATCTAAATAAGACTGGAAAGTTTCATATCCTTCTCATATCACCCTCGCAACCACAACAAATGGTGCAAAAGGCGTGACCTTATTGCCCTTGGGACTTTATACGAAGCCTAGGCTTCTATAGCATATGTACAAAGCTTAAAAGCTTTTCTTCAATTAATTAAAGTTTTTCTATCAATTAATTAATAATAATTTCAAAGTTGACACCTCCAATATCTTTACCTATTCCTCGGGGTACCAAACTAGAAATCACCATTCTCTTTCTATAACACCATTAAACCTGCAAGTTAATTGTTTTAAATATTCCTTTTTTCCAAGGACCATCACTGATTGGAATAACCTCACGGATGATGTTGTCAGACAGACATCATTACATTCATTTCAAGAGCATTTGAATTGATTGTTGTTAATTGACCTTGTCGCTGTATTCTCTTGTTGAATTTCTATGTGCAATTTTGTTTTCTTTGTGTCTGTAATTCTGTATCTTAACACAATGTTTCCCACCTGCTATGATCTTGTGTACAAGATCGCAGTATTCATCAATAAATAAATAAATAATAAATGTTGTCGTGCGCTGATGGAGGAAAGATAATGCTTTTTCCATGCAAGCCCAGTGACAGATTTCGTTTTGCGTGCAGAACAGCACAATGGATCGGAATCTATATTTAAAAAGGCTCACCTTAGTTCAAACTTCGTTTCATTCCAATAACTTTCCAGTTTGTTTGGAGTTCGAATTAGCGACATTGTACTACTATGCAGTTGAACCCTCTTATAACAATATCGGCTTTAACAATACATCTGATATAACAATGAGTAGCAGATGCACTGTACGCTTTTGTACGTCTTCTATGCCAAAATAAGCCAGGGGACATATTCTGTAATGGTTCGCTTTGGAACTGGTTCACTCTCATGAACGCCATTGGTCAGCGCTTCATTTTCGTGATCCCTGGTGGGCGTAACTACAAATTTTGTTGTCACACATAGTTGTCAATCATCTGGAAAGGGAACCCATCATCTGCTACGAGCGGAACCACAGAGAAGTGGTTTGCTCAAGGGTTGCAAGCATGATCTCTAGGGTTTCTAGGGTAACCGTGGCTAGTCTCGTGCTGGCCGGCACAATGAGAGAGATGCCTATAGTGTCTTTGGTTGTGTTGCTGGCGAACATTGGCCAAAGACAATGACGTGATGAGAGGCAATGGCACGACACATTTGATGTAAGTGAAGGAGAGTTCCTATGGCATTTTAGGCTCTCCTAAAACAGAGTGCGATGGATTTGTGACGAGCTATAATATCGCAGACCGCAAGATTTAATATCGTTGACACTGTGACTAAGTGCTGTACAAGCTGCGGTCTTTTTTTTTTGCCATGGGTTGTTTTCGGCAGTGCGTCTGGAATGCAGAAGCTATTGGGTTGTCACAACCATCAGTCGAATCATTTCCGCCGTTGCTTGGGTCATCACGGTTGAGCGAAAAGAAAAAGTGTGAGATTTCTCTCCGTGGTGCAGAAGAAAGCCGCAGTCAAGAACGCTGCCATGACTACAACAAGGTTCTCGAAGCTGTGGGATGTGTGGATGGAACTCTCATCGCAATGGTCCGCCCTAAAAAGCTCAGCCACAGCTAAACGAAATCCTATTAGAACCGCAGCCTACATGCAGAGAACCGCTTTGATTGCTTAACGTATGGTGCATCACCTAGCAAAAAAAGAAAAAAGTAAAATTAAAACAATGCAGATAAAATTAGATCACCAGCTGTGTGTCGGAAGCTCACAGTTACCGTATTTACTCGAATGCAATGTGCACTTTTTTTCCGATAATACAGGTGCAAAAATTGCATGCGCGTTAGAATCGAGTACAACCCTAAATGTACGTTATCATATCGCCATCGACATTTCAAAATCGACACCTCGTACGTGCCATGCTGTAGTGCGTGACGTGTGCTTAGGCAATGCTTCCTTTGGCTCAGGTTAGTGCACCGTCTGTCATCCCATTTTCTACGTTTACTCTATCAACATACAAGTGCCGACTGCAAAGGCATGCCGAGTTCATAACGATGCCTCAATTAAAAGGAAAGCGATCACATGTGCGGAGACGGATGGAAATCGGGCCACATCACGGGTGTTCGGAGTTCCCAAAACTTGCATGCAGCACTGGTGCAAACAGGAGAGGCGTTCTAACTAAGCCAGCGGCTGCTACGTACGGCGCGGCCGCGCCGTGCCTGTCTTGAAAGAGATCTGCGACGGAGACAAGAGTCTACACATCTAGGTGCACTGCGCTGTGTTCTCGTCACTTAGTTCGCGTCGAAGTGAGAGACCGCACAAGGGTCAATTTCCTCGCTCCTGCTACCGCCCTTCCTCACTCCAGCATTTAAAGAGTTTCCACGGTCACTGAGTGAGGCATGTTCATGCTTGTGTGTGATACCATGCTTGTTAATTTAGTTAGTAAGCGAATGTTTAAAAGATTATGCGGCCGATAAAACTACTATCCTTTTCGTATAGCTGTCTACTAATTTGCTATCGTAATCGATGCTTCGCCTTTTGGGCAATCTGTGACTTTTTTTATTTATCGCAACTTTAGTGCACTGGGAGTAAATATCTTTTTTCCAAATGAAAGAAACTTGTATTTCTGTATGAAAGAATGAGGTGCGTGGTACTGTAAAGGACTTTTCTTTTTTTAAGTCCCAGCAAACGGGTGCGGGTTACAATTGATGTTTTTTTTCCCTTTTTTTTTTGGTCACGGAAAACGGGTGCGTGTTACAATCAAGGGCGCGTTAGCGTCGAGTAAATGTGGTATTACTGGAAATTAAATGTGCAAGTGTTCTATACGAAACAATATTTTTTTTACCAATCTAGCAACATGGTTCAATTACTATATCATCCCCAAAGTGCAAACAAAAATAATGACGTGACCTTGCAGCAGAAAGCCGCTCGTTCATTGGTCTCCCTCGCGGCGGGATGTTCCACTCTTTCTCTAGGTGTCGTAACCCAGACATAACAGCCAGAGCAAACCGGTTTTAAAGTGAACCGTTACAGAGAACGGCCCCAGTTAGTACAATGCTCCTACACTGCATTATTGGTAAGAACTATTAAATTTGCCTATTGAATGTGGGGGGCCGAAAAAAAAACCCCCTAAAAATTCTTAAAGAAAGGTTGTGCAGATCCCACACAATCAATTCAAGTCAATTCAATTCAGCCTTTATTTTTCTATTGGACAGAGAAGGAGACAGGACTAAAAGCTCGCAAGCTTGACAGAGGTCCTGCCCCCTTCATCAACTTGGCAGTACAGTACTCAGCAGAGATTTTCATTATGCAAAATAGAAGTGAGGCGTGCAGACAGGACACAAGAGTAGAGAAGTGGACAACACGAACGCCGGTGTCCTGTCTGCACGCCTCACTTCTATTTTGCATAATGAATCCTTACCAACTAGCTCAGCTTTCTGTCGTTCTAAGAGATTTTCAATTTTCCAAATAAACACTAAAACAAAATAACAAGACACTTTGTAAAAAGCAGCGCTATGCATTGCAGCACAAACATAGGTATTAGAAAAACAAATAACTGGTCATGGGGAAACGAAAAAAAAATAATAACAGATATAGGTTTAAACTGAGTGCAATATTCCGTAATCTTGCTAAGAAAAAATTGCTTAATAACATCACTTGAATGCTGAAAGGGGTCAAACAATTCTTTGTTTAATTTAGTTAATAATACTGGAAGAGTATATGAAAGTGACTACTCGATATAATATGCCCTAGGCGTCGGCACTAACCAAATTTCTTTGTCTAGTCCACAGGATAAGCGTGTTTTTCTCAAGTTTTGCCAGATAACAAATATAATGTTCATCACTTTGTGAAGAGCATTTATAGATAATTAAAAGTCTATAATTTTATAAACTATACATTGGCAGGATTTCATATTTTAAAAACAAGTAATGTGTGGGGGAACAATAAGGAAACCAGCAATGCATCTTACAGCTCTTTTTTGAAGAAGGTGAAGCTTGGATAAATTTGTGACACCCGTAGTGCCCCAAATGGTACAACAATATTGCAAAAGAGAAAGAACTAATGAGTTGTGTAGTAATAGCCTAACTTAGAAAGGAAGAATACCGCGCAGGCGCAACATGACACCAACAGCTGAAGACACTTTTGATCTGATATAGTCAACATGATCATTCCAAGTCAAATGCTTTGAAAATATAACGCCAAGGATTTTAACAGAATCCACAATCTCAAAAGTATCAGAGCTTAAGAACACGTTCAATGGCCTAGAAATTATCTTTCCTTTTGGAAAGTACAATATTATTTTTGTCTTTTTAGAATTAATCCTCAAACAATTTTATTTTGCCCATGTATTTAATGCATTCAGTGTTTTGATTGCTTTCTCTTCAATGTCACTTTCTGATCTCCCGGATATGAACATCGAAGTGTCACCAGCGTAGGATACAATCTTTCCATCAGTTACACATTACACAATATCATTTATATAGATTAAAAATAAGAGCGGTCCCAAAACGCTTCCTTGGGGACTCCTGCATAAATATTTTGTATTGAAGACAACGAATTTTTAAAGTCTACATATTGTGTTCTGTTCGACAAGTAAGATTTCATAAGATCATAAGCTTTTCCTCGGACACCATAGTTTGCCAGTTTATGTAGTAAAATTCTGTGGTTTATCAAGTCAAAAGCCTTAGTAAAATCTATATATATCCCTGCACCTATTTCCTTATTTTGAAACATATCTATAATGATTTCTTTTTGAGTCAGTAATGCTGTTTCAGTGGATCGATTCTTTCGAAACCCGTGCTGAAAGTCAAGCAGCAGGTTATTTTTTTCAAAGAAAGATAGTACCCTACCATGCATTAATTTTTCTATACCCTTCGAGAACACCGGCAGTATAGAAATTGGACGATAGTTACTAATCAAATTCTTGTCGCCGCTTTTAAAAACCGGTATCACTCGAGCCATTTGGAGTGCCTTTGGAAATACAGCGGTAGATAATATGAGATTGTAAATGTGAGTAACAGCGGGACATATTAGGTGAAGAACATGTTTAACGGGCGCTATTTGGAGACCAGTTGCACCTACTGACTTGCTATTTTCAATACTACTTATGCACGAGAAAACTTCTGTGCAGTTCGTGGGCGCAACGAAAAGGGATGATGGACAGCTGCTTCCCTTCATGGATTCCATGTAATTTTGGCTGCACTCTACCTGACTCTGAGATGCCTGTAAAATAAAGAAATTGTTGAAAGCGTCAGCTAAACAGGCCCCATAAATTCATTTTCCTTCATGCTGAAAGTTTTCGGAAGTATCACGGGTATTTTGTTGCAATAAGCAATTCAGTTTTCGCCAGATTACATCCGATCGCTGTTCTTCAGGGCTCCAAAATACATTTGTGAAATAGGCGTCTCAAGCCATTCTTAGTCTTGATGTTAGATTCTTTCTGTACTTTTTGAATTGCCGAAGCAACTCTTCATCTTTTGATTGTACAAACTGTGCGTACAATCGGTTCTTATGCTTGATCATTTGTAGCAAGTCAGACGACATCCAGGGTTTTCGTGCTTTTGATGGCGTGGCTGTTTTTCTTAGTGGAAAATGTGCATCATATATAGCCTTGAATGTAGTGATGAAGTTAAGGTAAGCGGTATCACTACTATCTGCCTCGAAAATGTGGTTCCAAGTCTGTTGGCTATGTTATGCGAAACATATTGCAGGCACCTGGTTGTCTAGCATTGTTTCGGGTTTTGCAAAACGATGCCAAGTGGATGAACGTGTTCCTGCAAACTGAGTAGTAGTGTACATGTGGGTAGCGAGCATATGTGTATGTGACCACAGCAGCACGATGGCAACCACATTGTAGACGATTGTACGACAGCATTGGCATGATTTCTACACCGACCGTTAGATGCGAGCCCATGACATGGCGATTGTTGGGTTCTACATAGGTAGTGGAAAACGTAAGTGAGAGAAGCATGGACTGTGATGTCATCAAGTACTATGCCACTGACCACGTGCTGGTGGGCGAGTTGGTTATACATGATTACAATGAAGGAGCCAAATAAAACAATGGATGAAGGAAGGCGACACCAACAAAAATAACTGACCCATTATTCGGATCATGATGAGAACACAAACAAAAATTGACTGCACATGGCTGCGCACTGTTACATTCAACATACAGTTAAAACTCGATATAACGAAGTAGGTAAAATTGACAATTTGCTTCATTATATCGAAATTTTGCTATATTGCAATTCAACCTTTCAACTTTTTATGCAAATAAGCATAGTCACCAATGGATTTTTTTAGCACAAAAGGGACAAAAAAAATTTCTGAACTATTGAGCAATTGGAAAAAGCAAGTTAGAATGAGAAAAAAATGAATTTTGTTGAACTTGTCAGTCGGCGATGAAAGATAGTTTTATGCCTTGTGAATGATATCATCACATCGATGGTAAAAAGCAAAGCCAATCACGCTTTTCCATCCACTCTGTCCCCAGAACAGATAGCGTTGCCCGTAGTGGGGCAATGCTATCATGAAAAGCGCTGGCAGCAGGAAGCGAATGCTTTGTCTGCCTCTCACTTCAACGTGGCTCCGAAACTCGAGATTATGGAACCTCCAATGCTAAATGCGCCACCGCATCTCGGCATGCCCACTCCTTGCACACAAAGAGTGGGTAAAACAGGGTGTGCAATGCATATGCGCTTGGCCATCCCCAGCTTTGGCCACGCTAGAAAAGGAGACGCCCACCAACCTGACCCAAACTCCCCCCCACCTTCTCTATCGCGTCGCCATAAGGTCACTCGCCTTGCTCACGTGGGAAGACGCCGCTCATCAAACCACCCTCCTTCTCGGCTCACCCTCGCACGTGTTCACTCGCACTCAAAGCACACAGTGCACAGAGCACAATAGGATGTTATCGCATGTGGACTTTACATGGAACATGACGCTGCTCCTCTTCAGCAATTGCTCTGTGGAAGTTTCCATTCATTGCATTCATTGCTCCAAATCCTTTCGCAGCTGCAGTAAAATTTCGTTTCGTTGAAATTGAGTTTAAAAACACTTTCTTTTATTAACTAACACACGCTGTTCACACACCAGAAGTTATAAAAGGTGAAATACTTAGTTATATCAAGAATTTTATTACGCCAAGTTTTAACCGTATTGTTAAAACCAATAGTGCTATAAGTGGGTTCAACTGGACTTGTTTGCGTCTAAGTAGGATATTTCTATGTTTGTCCTCTCTGCTTTTTCTTGCCACTGTGTTATAACAATGGGATTTTGTTAGAACTTGAATAATGTTATAAGCGGGTCCAACTGCATAGTAAATAATTTAGCATGCTCACAGGCTTGCCAGTATCTTATAGTTTCAAGGTCCAGGACCTTCATTTAATGCAAGAAATAAAGAGTCGTAAATATTCCTGTCAATCCTCTTTTAATGTGCATCTATTCTGTACTATGGACAGTCAGATTTTGCTAACATGGCTGCGTTTATACCTGGTACAAGGTTGCATTAGCAGCACAAGATTTTGTTGCAGCGGAGTTACAGCGGCAACAATTTGGGTCTTGTAATAAGATATGCATTCCTCTGTTATGTGGGGTTTTTGCAGAAGGAGACATCAGGTGTTTTGAGTTCACCACTGCAATTTTATTAGATTCAGGCACATTCGGGTGGAAGCCCCTGGAGTTTCATTGCAAGAGCCACAGTGGCCTCTGGTCTCACCTTTTATATATTTTTGGGTTGAGGTCAGGGGGTTGTCTTTAATTAGCAAGCGGGAATACAGATTTTGTGAGCAGTCCCGCTGCTGCAGCACACCTGAACATGGACTACTGCTACAAGGACAAGAAGAAGACTGCATTGCAAACGAGAAAACATCAATGCCAGCTTGTGTGCGCTCTGCAAGTTGGTTATGCAGTGAAAAAGAGGCCTCACCCTCTGTGGCTCCACTGCTAGGCGTCCGAAACGGTGTGACAATGAGGCTGTTTGGTGTCAGTGCTGCACTCCCCTTCTTGGGTGTTGCTGCTCCACTAAGCTCAGTCTCGTGCAGGGGCGTGTTGAGGCCACCTTTTAGAGGAGTGTCCACATTGGTCAGGGCCATGATGTTCTGCGCCTCCTGCAGTACACAATGGATGAGGAGGCACTACCATCATTTCCTTGTCATTCAAATCCAAATGCGCTTGGATATACACCCGTCTATTCCACTACCTACACAAACAGGTGCACCCCCATACACTCTGCCCTCCCAGCATGGTAGCCGTTGGTTGACGACACATGACAGTTTCCCTGTATTAGAACATATACCTACCCATACAATGTGACTTGCACAATGGCAAGATTAACAGCCGGTAAAACAGCGGCCGGTGCTGTCGTGCCGGCCGCCTGGCCCAATCCCTTTGACACTGCCAATGACACAAACGGTGGCTACAGTTTGTTTTTCACACAGAACAATGACCAGTAATATAAACTAATGTCCTAATTTTATTTTTCGCAACAAGCGACGAACACTATCAGATCTGTGGCTTGAACCAGAGCTGCGGTATAAGGCAAGTTCAACCCTAGTGACGCAAGAAGGCAAGAAAACGCTGGATAAATGTAAGTTCAAGGTACGGTGCGTTTCTGCAATTTCTGAAAAATGAAAGCATGCAAATATGTCTGGCGGACAACTTACGCAGGGCGTGCAGAAGCAGAGCCACATTAATTGAAGCACACTGCAGGATGTAGGCGACACAGTGGAAGCGGTCGCAGGTCAAATCAACGCTTCTGCACCTGCCATGATAGCTTTGTGGCTATGACATTGCTCAAAGCTGTGGATTTAACCGAGGCAGCCGCATTTTGACGGGGTCGAAATAAAAAATGCTCATGCACTTTGATTTAGGGACACATTAAAGAACACCACGGTGCCAAAATTAATCCGGAGTGTGCCACTACAGCCTGCCTCATAATCCGATTGTGGTCTTGGCACGTACAGTCCCATAACCCAATTCAAGTTTAATGCTTCTGACACGATGCAATGTGCCATGTGAGGCAATGACAATGTTCAACCCTCTCAGAGGTTATGAAATATGGCGCACAACAACGCCTCAAGCAAACACCTCTCAATTTGTGTTTTGTGTACTACACAGACAAACAGCAGTGATGCACGCAAGGTAATGTTTAACATCAACTCACCACTTTGGTGTTGACAAAACGTTGGAGCAATTAAACATTCGCCGTCAACATCACCGCTTATTATCATCAATCAAAGCAAACAGCACAGAAAGCTTCGCTTACATTGATTCCCACAGTGCATGGGATCTGCATAATTTTTTTCCTTAAAGAAAAGTGCATTTCCGCAAATTCCACAGGTGGTCAGAAATAGTGGCTTGCAGTGCACTGCCTTATGCATGCTTCGCTGCAGCAAAGTGTGTTGTATTTAAACCATCAAGAAAAAAGTTGCCCAAAAGTTTGTTCATGTTAGTGGATAGTCCGCTATAAGCAGGTCCATTAATATCGAAATTTGTTGCAGTGATAATAAAGGCAGACCAAACTAAATGAGAAGAATAGTCCGTTATATCAGAAAGTATGTTGTACATGGATCCATTGTAACAGGCATGGACTGCATACGAGCGGCCCAAATTGGCTGTATTATGCTTGGGCTCTGTCACTATGAAAAAGCAATGGTTGCCTTCACAGGATTTACAGGGTGCTTCCAATATGCATAATTATTTATGGACTTAACTCTTTCCTTACCACGGTACTACGCATCGTTCACCGGTGAACGAAGCTTTTGAGCGCGCATTTATAAAAACCGCTGCGCCCCTGGACTTGTGGCGCCATCTCGGCGATTGTATATAAAGTAGAGTTTCCGTTTCTGCATGGTTCATATTTTTACAGAGTGGCGGCTATTATTAAAGGGCGCATGAGCTCAAAGGTTGACATGCACTTGAGTGGCGCGATGGTGTCGACATCTGCAACCGTGCACGCTCGAAGGATCACAGTTTCGCTCGATTCCGACGATCCGGCAAGTGATCTTATAGGCTCATCGAGCACAGATGACTCGGACATCGATGTCGCGTCGTTGGAGTTCAGCTGAGATAAGGAAGGTGCAGCCGATCAGCCGGAAACATCAGTTGTGACCCACAAATGAGTTTCGGATTCGCCGTCCACTTTGTGTATGAATATCTAGAGCCGGTTCAATTGCCCTGTTGGTGTCCAAAATATTATTTTCTTTATTTAGTGGGTGTCCACTTCATTTGGGCAAGACGTGCTTCCACCAGCTCAAGGAATCGTGGAGTTCCGACCCCAGAGAGATCCGGGCATTGACCGGGGGATGATGCTCAGTAGCGGTCCAAAGCAGCTATCGTTATTGTTATAGAGCTGTGACTTTCAATTTTGCTGTGATATTCTGCTATGGAGAGTTAACTATTTTGTATCTGTCATAAGCTTTGTAACATTTTTTGCTCTGAAAATATAAGTTAATCTTGAAAGAGCGTAGGTTAGGGCGTGTTGGTATTCCATAACCGAGGTTTTTTAGCACACGAAAAGGGCCGAAAGACAGTGGCAAGACGCGGACACAGCGCCAACTTCCAACAATTGTTTTATTCCACAAAGCGGTACACATATATATATATAGGTAACACACACCACCGTACGCATGCGCATATGTACTGATTTTTAATCAAATGAGACAGCAACGAGAAATGTGTAATGGAAAGTTAAGATGATATTAAAGATGAAAGAACGACCATGCATAGCAAAAAAAATTTTTTTTTGTAATTGCAAGATTAAAATGTCATCTTGATCAAACCACCCCCTGCGTCACGTTTAAAAAATCGAATTCTTTTTTTGAAAGATCGATTGAAGGAGCACTAACACAAGCGCTCCCTAAACTAGCGATCTTCGCCGCTTCAATAATCTCACGTGTTGTTTGCGCTGCGCTTCTTCCTATCACCGTGCACTGTTTATAAATGGGACTGCACCCATGCTTTCTGCAGTGAAAAGCCAGATGCCCCAATCCTCCAGTTCGCACATAATTTGCGTGTTCACGCAACCTGTCATTTACGCACCTTCCCGTTTGGCCGATGTATTTTTTGCCGCACGACAGGGGCAGTTCATACACAATATTGTTCTCACAATGAACGCAGCATTCCTTGTGATTTGTCCGGCAACTGGGCTTCTCAGAACCACAGTAGCTGGCCTTTCACAAGTTGCACAGCTTGATTGGCGCTGAAAAGATGACGCTTATATTTGTGTTATTGCCAATCTTCTTCAGTCTGTGCGAGATATTGTGGATGTACGGTATGATTGCGCGTTTCTGCTTCACTCGCGCATTTTCCGGTGAAGTAAACTGCTCATCCTGTCGCCCGCATTTTGCGGTCTTAAGGAGACCTTCGGCCACAGCTGTGATGATATGCTGCGGGAAACCGGCCTGTTTCAGGCGATCCACTTGCGCCAGAAAACTGGACAAACACTTGTGAGGACATGAGCGGCGAAGCGCATTGATTAGGGTTGACTTTGCGATCCCCCTCTTAACCAACTTAGAGTGGCCCGATGAAAATGGCAGTAGCGGTTTGTTCGCCCTTGGTTCATATGCCCACCACACCTGGTCTCCCTCAAAAAACATTCTTATATCGAGAAATCCCAAAGTACCATCCTGTGGCATTTCATGCGTAACGGTGAGCGGTTGTAAACACTTGTTGAAAAGATCTAGCACTTGCGTGACATCAAGACGAGCCTCTCCGCTAGGACTCGGATCAAGAAGCACAAGGTAGTTGTCAACGAACCTATACACCTTTTTTACATTTGAGTTTTCTAATTTGGCATCCAGTATCCTGTTTACATGAGCAAGATAAAGGTCACTTAAAATTGGTGCAATGCAGGAACCAATGCAAATTCCTTGTTTTTGAAGATAAACACTTTCATCCCACTTGGAGAATGTCGAACGCAGGTACATGGACAATAGTTCAAGAAAACCCTGTGTACATATGCAGATGGTGTTTACAAATTTCAGTTCATCATAAGCATCAATAGCTTCTTGAACACATACTAATAACTCATCATGTGGCAGTGAATAATATAGATCTTTTACATCTATAGAGAAAGCTTTAAAATTACTGCCTACATGCGTCTTCAGGTAACGTATTACTTCTTCTGAGTTCTTGGTCAGAAAAGGATCATTCACTGCAAGCAACTTCAACTTGCGTTGAAGAAAAAGAAAAAAAAAAAACACTATATCTAAGTGTAACAAGCATGTGATGTCCCCTCCGGCATAATCTTCGTTGGCCCGCCAGACTCAGTAGGCAACCCCCCATTGGTCACCGCACCGCTATAAACACTGACGAGCACAGCTGCTCGGCGGTCGGTCATCATCACCACCACGCTGCGGAGCATCTGTCTAACGGAGGGTGCCTCGAGCCCTCCCTTGTTCATGAACCCGAGCGGATCGTGACAATGACGACGAGTACCCACGGATCATCCGACGCCGCCGCGGGCGGCGAAACACCGCCCCCTGTTGCTGACGCCATGCCGCTGTACAGAAGGCTTGAGCTGTTCGAGGGAGATGGGTCTGCCTGGACAGTTTATGAGGAACAAGTCCACGTGTCCTTCCAAGCAAACGACACACCCGAGGCCAAACAGCGGGATGTTTTCCTGGCCAGCTGCGGAACCCATGTCTTCAGTCTCCTGCTCGACCTTCTCAAGCCAGCCACGCCGCATGTTAAGACGCTGGGTGAGCTGCTCGCCATACTGCGCTAGCATTTCAACCCAGCACCGTCCACACTAATGGAGCGTTTCCCCTTCAACCGGAGCCGCCGAGAAGGAGAGACCCTCAGGAAGCTCGTTGCTGCACTACGAGGGTTAGCGAGTGTCTGCGTTTTCGGGGACCAGCTGGACTTGCTGCTCCAGGACCGTTTCGTCTGCGGCATCAACAACCCCGCCATGCAGACACGACTCCTGGAGCTTCCCAACCCCTTGCTGGACGATGCCGTTAAGGCAGCGCTGGCAATGGAAACTGCCGCCAAGGTCGCTGGCGAGATTGCCCGTGCGACTGGCTCACCATCGGCTGAAGCGGCGGTCAACAAGTTGGCGACAAAGGGCAGTACCTGCAGTCGCTGTAGTGCTGTCCACTCCCCCTCACAGTGCCAGTTCTCTCAAGCACAATGCTTCAAGTGTGGGAAAACTGGGCACCTGGGACGGGTATGCCGAAGGGGGAGGACGAACAGCGGACAGCAGCAGCAGCCTGGTTCAAGCCAAGGTACCACACAAGCCCGCGGCCAGGGTAGCTGTCGCAAGGGTACGCGGCAGGGGCGTGCGGCAGCAGGCTCAAGCTCTTCCGTGGCCAGGCTCCACGCCGTGGCCGAGGACTCACCGATTTTTGCCATGTGGCACACAGGCTTTGTATCGTCATCTGTGCCGCCGTGCATACTGACCATCAAAATCTGCGGGCACCCCATTTCCGTGGAGCTGGACACAGGGGCCAGCATGTTGGTAATGGCCGGGAAACTGTTCAAGTGTACTTTCTCTGGCGTGTCCGTCAAGGCTTCGGGCGTGATGCTGCGCAGCTACTCCAGGCAGCTCTCCCAGGTCCAGGGTCAGGCATAGGTCAGTATTCGCTTTGGCGACAGGGAGGCAGCCCTTACCCTTTACTTGACCAAGGCGTAGTCGCCGACGGTGCTGGGCCGAAACTGGATTCATGCACTGGGCGTTTGTCCGCCAGAGTACCAGGAAGCCAGCCTGCATGTGGTAAAAGACGTCCCCAGCCTCCTGACCAAGTTCAAGTCCCCATTCCAGCCAGGGGTAGGCACATTTGCCGGCACGACAGCTGCCACCTATGTACCTGAGGAAGCTCAGCCATGTTTTTTCAAGCCTCGCCCACTGCCATTCACCCTGAAGGACGGGGTCACCCAAGAGCTAAAACTGTTACGGCAAAAGGGCATCCTGGTGCCTGTCAAGATGTCTGAATGGGCCGCTTTCATCGTACCAGTTCTCAAGCGAAACGGCAGTGTCAGGATCTGCAGGGATTTCAAGGTTACCATCAACCTGTCCCTACCGTCGAGAAGTACTCCTTGCCTCGGATTGAAGATCTCTGGTCAGTGTTGTCCGGTGGACAGAAGTTCACCAAGCTCGACCTCGGAAATGCTTACCAGCAGCTGGTGCTCCAGGATGCCTCCCGGAACTATGTCACAATATGGACAACTTTGGGGCTCTTCCAGTACACGCGCTTACCGTTTGGAGTGGCTTCAGCCTCAGCCATATTTCAGAGGGAGATGGACAACCTCTTCAGGGGCATGAGGCACATGGCGGTGTACTTGGATGACATCCTGGTTACTGCCAGCAACGATGGGGACCACCTGCAAAACCTGCACAACGTCCTGGCACGACTGCAGGATGCCGGCCTCAAGCTCAAGCTGGAAAAGTGCATTTTCCTGGACCCCAGTGTTGAGTACTTGGGACATCTCGTTTCCCAGGCTGGCCTAGCCCCGGCTCCCCGCAAAGTTGATGCCGTGCTCAAGGCGCCTAAGCCCCAGAACAAGAAGGAGCTTCACAGCTACCTCAGCCTCATCAACTTCTACAGGAGTTTTCTACCGAACCTGTCGAAGCATCCACAGCCGCTCCATCTTCTGCTTTGAGATGGTCAGCAATGGGTCTGGAAGAAGGAGCAGGACCGAGCCTTCCAGCACAGCAAGGAGCTAATCACAAAGGCTCCAGTGCTGGTACACTTCGATCCTGCCATGCCTGTCATCCTGATCGTAGATGCGTCGCCGTACGGTGTGGAAGCCATCCTGGCACACAGGGACAAGGATGGCCAGGAACGCCTTGTGTTGTTTGCTTCACGTCGGCTTCATGCAGCAGAGCAACGCTACAGCCAGCTGGACAAGGACAAGGAAGGACAAGGAAGGCGTGCAAAAGACCAAGATGGTGGCCCGGTCCCATGTTTGGTGGCCTGGCCTGGACCAAGACATCGCTCAAATGGTCCAGAGCTGCCAAATCTGCCAGGAGCATCAGCGGGCCTCACGTCATGTGGAAATCACCCCGTGGCCGTTCCCACAGAGACCCTGATCCCGCCTACGGCGAAGCAGGTCCTCAAAGGTGAAGATCTGGGCTTGTTCCATGACCATGTTGCACTTCACTGGTAGGGAGCGATCACGCACTTCAGCGGCGTACCCCGCAAGCGTCATCTACAGCTCCGGAAAGTGTCCCGACTTCAGCCCGTGTGAAATTCTTCGCTTGCCATCACAGGTGAAAATTTTGCTTCACTGCAGTTGCCCCTGTTGCACCAACCGTTCGGAAACATTGAACTTGCGGCCCACTGCGAAGTGATTTGTTTCTTCGGCAATGCGCCGGAGAAGCACGATAACCTCAACGAGACGGCACACGCAGTGACGCGAGCGCTAACCAACTGCGCCGCTGCAACCGACTGTCTAATGTGGTGCAGTGCCAAAGACCGCACGACGACGTTCAACGAACTTACACAATTCCATCGCCTGGCTCGAAGGACTTTCCCACCCCCGCACTCGGGGCTGAGCCGAGCAGAGGCGGTGCTGTTCAGACAATTGCAAACTGGTTCCTTACTCACCGCAGTGTTAATGACTAATCTATACCCGAAATTATACGTGTGTGATGTGCCGCGTCTGCCAGCGGGAGAGGGCCACATTGATGCACATCCTATGGGATTGCACCAAGTACCCTGACGAAGCTTCAACAAGTACGATTCCGCCACGACTCGCGGCTGTGGCAGAATGCTACGACCAGGAAAGCCAAACCTGGGCCATCCAGCAGGTCTTGGCGGCTCTCGAAAGACAAAGGCCGAGCGAAACCGATGAAACGTGGCCCCTCAGGGCGACGGACCGCGGGAGTAACACGCATTGGAGTTGAGTAGAGACCACTCGCCGAGAAGACGTCAGGGCCCGTGTCACGGTGCCATTTAGTCATGGTGTCGTTCTGCAGGCGACTAGATGAAGTTGTTTCTCTCTCTTCGGCGTAAAGGATGGCAGCCCTGTTGAATGCTGCTGTGAATGAGGGCCGAATGTTTAGTGGGCCTGGAGCACTCATGACGACTGAGGAAGCATGGAAGTAGCACGTAGCCGGCAGTCGAGTCGAACGTGTCAAACTAAAAGCTACCATAGAACACCTATATAAGCTACAGGGAAATAGAAACACGTGAGCGGCGTCTGCTCTTTCATGAACTATCAATAGTCCCTGCAAGCACCGCCGTTTTGGGAGTGCCGCTGTGAATGGAACAGCGGCACTTCAATCGACTATCGACACCCCCATGAGTGTTGCGTGCACTGTAAAACCCTAAAAAATGTTTAAAAACCCTTCCAAATAGCGAACGAACGCACAGGATAGCAAAAACTACGGGTAGGGCCATAGAGCCAACATAAAATTGCAACTACATTGTAGCTCCCCTGATATCTCATTGGTCTCGCTTCTTTTTTTGGCGGTGCCATGTTTTGGTTTTAATTGTAAGTCGACCCCCCCACTTAGGTTTTCAAATTTAAAAAATAGGTCGACTTACAATCCTGTAGATACGGTACCCATTAAATTTATTTTCAGACATTAATACTTTCTGAGCCAGAGTAGCTATCAAAACACTACCGTATTTACTAAAATCTAATGCGCACTTTTTTTCGGATAAAACGGGTCCAAAAATTGCGCGTGCGTTAGAATTGGGTATGAGCCTAAATCTGCGTTACCATATCGCCATCGGCATTTCAAAACGGCCGCCTCGTACACGCTTTGAGCCTAGCTGCCGTAGCTTCCTCTATGTGCTACAGTACGTGTGCTTAGGCAATGCTTTCTATGGCTTAGGTTAGTGCACCGTCTGTCTTCCTGTTTTCTGTGTTTGCTCTATCAGCATGGAAGTGCCGACTGCGAACACACGCCGAGTTCATCATGATGGCGCAATTAAAAGGAAAGTGATGACGTGTGCGGAGACGGACGGAAATCGGGCTGCATTACAAGCGTTCAGAGTTGGTGCAGCACTGGTGCAAACAGGAGAGGCATTCTACACCAGCGGCTGCTACGTACGGCACGGCCGCGCGGGGCCCGTCTTGAAAGTGATTTGCAACGGAGACAAGAGTCGACACATCTAGGTGCACTCAGCTGTGTTCTCGTGGCTTAGTTCGCGTTGAAGTAAGAGACCGCACAAAGGTCACTTCCCTCGCTCCTGCTACCGCACTTCCTCACTCCAGCATTTAAAGAGTTTCCGCGGTCATTGAATGAGGCGTGTTCATGCTTGTGTGCGTGTGACACCATGCTTGTTAATTTAGTTAGTAAGCGAATGTTTAAAAGTATTATACGGCCAATAAAACTACTATCCTTACTTTTCGTATAGCTGTCTACTAATTTGCTAGCATAATCGATGCTTCGCCTTTCGCGCGAAACTGCGACTTTTTTTATTTATCGCAACTTTAGTGTATTGGGAGTAAATGTTTGTTTTTTCCAAATTAGAGAAAGTTGTATTTCTGTATAAAAGAATGAGCAGCGCAGTATTGTAAAGGATTTTTCTTTCTTTAGGTCACGGCAAATGGGTGCGCGTTACAATCGAGGGCGTCTTTTTTTCCCCCTTTTCTTTGGTTACGAAAAACGAATGCGCCTTATAATCGAGGGCGCGGTAGAATTGAGTAAATACAGTAATTATAGATTTGAAATCAGCGTGAGAAATTGATCAATACAGTGAAGTTTAGTGCAGATTGAGCTAAAAAATAAAGAAAACAATTTTTAGAACCCATGCCCCTTCTTAATAAAGTTTTTCATCATCACCATCATAGGCTAGCTTCTTACGTGGCCCAACATTTCGTTGCAGTTGGCCCTTTCAGTGCTACTGATGTATTGGCATGTTCTCCAGTCAGATGTGCGCAGTAACACGAAGTTGGCGAGCTAAGAGTTTCGCTATCTGCTTTTATAGAAACATATTTTCTCACCTCTCTGGGTTTGCTCAGTCTGGGTTTTTGTTAGTGGGCTGTGGAACGTGCCCCTTTGTGGGCGTCGGCAGGTGCGCAAAGTGGGCACCTGCCAATTGGAGAGGCGGCTTCCGGACTTGTGCACTGCTGCAATTGTCCATTTGCGCCGTAGTGCATGGACCACTCTTGCAAGTTTCTGCCATCTGTCGTACGTTTATAGTAGCTTTTTTTTTTTTTTTTTTATTTTGCCTGACACGGCGGCGCTATCACGGAAGCGTACACGTCAGAACGAAGCTAGGCAAGACATAGAGAAAGAAGATAGGAATGTGGGGGCCATACTAAGAGTGCATTTACCATTATCTGTCACTTTTTCCCTCCAGAATAACCGAAAATAAACTGTTGTGCTAGTTTTATAATATCTGAGAAAAATATGGGCACTGAAAGGGCAAAATAAGCGCTCACTTAGGCAGCTGATGCGGGCCACAACTTGTAAAATGGGCATGGCCGGATAAATAAACGGGGCCTAATAGGACGGCCTACTTTCCCCAACTGTCGGAAGTTGGGGCCCAGGGCTAAGCCCCCATAGACCTCTCCTTAATTTGGTACCGGGTAAGGTAAAATAGGAAGGTAAAACAGTGACTGCATTTACCAGCAAGAATCTGAATGGTAACAACTACACACCCATGCAGTGTCGTGACCACTTGAGTGTATGTGATGACCATGGTGCAGAATGTTTTGTTCTGTAAGCACAATTCCGCACTGCAATGCTCTTGTTTGCTGGCAAGAAAGTTGTCACATAGGAGCAAAGGTACACCCAATTGTATCCAAATAAGGAAGCACTTTTGCTCACGGTGACTTCCGAACATGATGTGGGGTCACACTAAATGAACCAAAATGGAATGCCCACCTGCAGTATGGTGTCACGGCTGAGAGCAGGCGCCCTGGGTGTCCGCAGTGCCCCAGCGGCGGCGGCTGCACCAGGCGTGAGGCTGTAGTCGGCCAGCAGAGTGTCCGAAGCCTGATGGCCTGCCTCCTGGGCGGCCTCACGAGCAGTCTCACTAGCGCGGCCCAGCTTCACCACTTGCTCGAGTTCCTGCTCCGAGATCTGCGGCTCTGGCAGCACGAGCTTGCTGCGCTTGCGCACAGGTTCCGCTGACAAGAGTGATGGGGGCAGGTCGTTTTCCTTGCGCTGCTTCAGCTTCTGCTTGTCCTTGCGGCGCTCGCGCTGCACAGGACAGACAAGCGGCTCTCAACCACCTCACACGCTCCGGTGCTCAGCGATCTGAGGAGCTCACAAAGTGCTGCTACGCTCAACGAGTTTGCTTGAAGTGCGGTTGAGGTACACACGTTAGATCAAACACTGCTGCTGCCAACATTGCGTTTGGTGATCAGCTATGCAGCAGCTAAGAGTTTGAGTTGGTAAAACACTTCACTAGTAAGCTAGGTAGCATGGCAAATGTAAGCCCTACACTGAGCCTGCTTTCTGTATTGCACAAGTTTTCTTTCATTCATTGTATTTGCACAAATCTTGTAATTATTTAATAAAAATTACTCTGGTTTCACATTTTTTAGAAATTGCTCGCTCAAGAAAATATCGCGTGTGACATGCGAAACATGAACCAAATATATAATGCAGAAGCTGCCTTTTATTCTTTTTCTAATAAGCCAGAGCCGCAACCATCAGGGTAGCCTATATGCACAAGCAGGCAAAAGAAAGGGATGTGTAAGCGACGACATAACTGAGCGGCAATTTCAAGGAAAGTTCTAACAGCATATTCTGCACTTGTAATGCAAATTAAAGCAGATACTGCAGTGCATGCATCTCTGGCATGTCAGGTGATTGGGTTAGGGTCTGAGCAATGGGTGATACTCTGCAGCAATATGTGCCTGTGCAGGCCTAGCAGATGTGTTGGTGCAATCAATAGTCAAACTACTTTGGCTCTTCCTTCAACTTTGCTACACTGAGGTGTTGCTGTATATCAATGGAAGCGCACGAGGGCCCCAAGCTGGCTGGTAAGCATGCTTTGCCACCTACTATACTGCCTGGCTTTCGAAATGTGCACCAGCCCTCACATGACCTTTTTGCTCGTAAGGTTGTAAAGCATCTTAATTGGCCGACCAAAAGCTTGCCTTAATTGTGCCACCTCTGAAAACGTGGGGGCACAATGTAGCACAAAATCAGGCATGCGCATGCAGGTCTCACCTGTGTCACATAGACAAATTAGCACCACTTAAAGGTGTCCTGGACCACCCCTCGGGCTTGGCGAAAAAACATGGTCCACGGATAGCTGTGAACATCTCTGCCAAGTTTTGCAGTCGTGCACTGTGCGTGTGGAGCTCACAAGCAGAGCACGAAGTCAGCTTCCTCTCAAACACTCTCTTTTAAACATAAGCCTGCTCCTCACTCTTTTCTGGGCACATTATTTTGTAATACAGTAAAACCTTGTAAAACCGTACCCACTTAATGAGCAGTTTCGTTTTAAAAGTAGACATGCAGAGTTCATCACGATGTTGCAATTAAAAGGAAAGCAATCACGTGTGCGGAGACGGACTGAAATCGGGCCGCATCAAGGGTGTGCGTTCGGAGTTGCTGAAACTTGCGTGCGGGACTGGCACAAACTGGAGAGGCATTCTACACTGGCGGCTGCTACATACGGCGCGCCCGCGCAGTGCCTATCTTGAAAGCGATCTGCAACAGAGACAAGAGTCTACGTATCTAGGAGCACTGTGCTGTGGTCTCATCGCTTAGGTCACCTTGATGCGAGAGGCCGCACAAAGGTCAATTCCCTCGCTCCTGCTACTGCAATTCCTCACTCCAGCGTTTTGATAAAGAGTTTCCACAGTCATTGAGTGAGACGTGTTCATGTTTGCTTGTGCGTGCGTGACACCGTGCTTGTTAATGGCTAGTAAGTGAATATTTAAAAGTTTATACTACTGATAAAACTACTATCCTTACGTTTCGTATAGTTGTCTACTAATTTGCTATCATAATTGATGCTTTGCCTTTCAGGCAAAACTGCAACATTTTTTATTTATCACAACTTCAAAGCACTGGGAGTAAATCCTTGTTTTTTCCAAATGAGAGAAAGTTGTATTTCTGTATGAAAGAATGAGGTCTGCGGTGCTGTGAAGGACTTTTCTTTTTTTTTTTTTAGGTCATGGCAAACGAGCGCATTACACTCGACTGCGTTTTGTTTTTTCTCGCAGGAAACGGGTGCGCGTTACAATCGAGGGCGCGTTAGAATCGAGTAAATATGTCAGATGAGGCTGCATTGTACTACAAGATGCTACCAAATCGCACATTCACTACCGCTGGCAGATCCTCACCCGGAGGAAAACAGGGCAAGCAGCGTGTCACGGTGCTGTTTGGCACCCATGCAAAAGTCGAAGACAAACTTCCCTTGTTGATACTGGGGAAGGCGGAGAAGCCGCGGTGCTTGCGAAATGCAACTATTCCCAAGGAACGCATCTACAGAAATAACAAGCGAGCATGGATGACCGCTGCTATTTTTGAAGATTATGTGCACCTTCTGGACAGACAGTTCGACGCAAAGAATCGGCAAGTGCTTTTCATAATTGACAATTGTCCGAGCCAGAGGAAGATCGACAACCTCAAGGCAATCACTGTAGAATTTTTGCCTGTAAACACAACCGCAATACTGCAACTAATGGATCAGGGCATCATTGATACCACCCGGAAGCTGTACCGTAAGACTCTTTCACAGTGCATGCTCACAGCACATGACGCCAGCAAGAGGTACAACATTCATTTGCTTGGTGTGATCCATTTGCTGAACTTTTCTTGGAAAGGACTTGAAAACTGGAAGGTCGCCAACTGCTCTGCGCACGCCGGCTTTTCCCGCGCCATCGTTAGTGACCCTGACGATGACCAAACTTGTAGCGATTTGTAGAAGGCTGTCCATAATACTGCTGGCTAAGAGACAGAAGGTGATTTCGAGACATTCGTCGCTGCTGCTCCCGTGGTCGCCCCGAGTGATGGATGCGGAGATACTAATTGACACTGTTGGTGGCCCTGATGAGGGCGAAGAGCCATGAGAAGTGCCCACTATGGTGCAGATGCGGGGTACCTACGCCTGCTGAGTAATAAGGTTGAATGCATGGGCAGTGACCACGGCCTTGTGCAATGCTTGGTCAATTTATAGCAGGGGTTGCTCGCGCCCGGTAAGAACTTGAAACAGCCAAAGCTCACTGCCTTTTCTGCACCTGAATAAAGTTTTGCTACACTGAACACATTGTACAGTAAAACCTCGTTAAACCGTACCCGCTTAAACAGTAGTTTCGTTCTAAAAGTAGTAAAGTCAAATCCCCGACTCAGCGGCCATTGAACATAATGTGTTTCGTATCCGCATAAACCGTACCAGCTTACTGCGTACGCATCGGTTAAAACGTAGCGTTCGAACTTTTCGTCGCGCAAACACGGCGCTGCGCCGTCTCCATCGGGCGGCCCGGCAGAACAACACGCCTCAGAGATCAGAACAACGGCCTCCAAGCGCCCTGTGCGTTTGCGCGTGAAGCCACATCAACATCAACATCATTTCGACGCGGTGCCAGAGAGCGTTATGGCGTCGTGCAAGCGAGGACTCGCGTCGTTCCAAAGCTTGGATAAAAAAGACGCCGGGTGCTCAGCATAGAAGCAAAATTAGACATCGTCCGTGCTATCGAATGTAACACGAAGAAGTCGGCGCTGACACGCAACAGGGATCTGCTGTTGACTACAGTGTGTGGCATTTGGAATGCGAAGAAGTTGCTCGGCAGCGCTGCAGCGACCGCGAAGATATGTCGGCTACGAGGTTCGACTTTTCGCCATCGTTGCCTCTGTTGTTGCCGAAGTGTCGACTAGCGACAGTGACTTGGACGACACGGAAAGCGATAGCACGGGCGATTCAGGCCCAACAGTGGCATAAGCTGCGCGTTGCGTCAGCCTCATTAATGCAATCGTCGCGACGACAATAGGGGCGCAATAACGTAACTCTATTCCAAATGAAAATTATTCCAAACTCCGGCACCCGTAATGAAAAAGGCGCCCCCGGGACTTCTGCAGCACTACTGCGCACGTGCACAGTGAATACGTAACGCCAACGAGGAATCTGCCATGCGAGTGTTTGCCGAGAAGAGGGGGCTGGCTGAAAAGGTGGCACGCAGCTTCAGTAAGTTTGAGGCCGCTGTCGTCGGCGTGCTAGGCCGCCGCGGCATCAAACGAAAATAACGCTTTTGTCGCGCAAAGTGAATAAATACTGCATGTTTTTTCCCCTTTCATCGCACTCTCTCTGAGTTCCGTTTTCGACAGGTAAGTGGGCGATCTCATGCTATTCGGTTAAACAGTACTACCGTTTAGTACGTACCTTTCCCGAGCTCTAGCCAACTACGGTTTAACGAGGTTTCACTGTATTCTACTTCCTCGCAGTTTTGGCGCAATTAAAGCTTGACTGCTTTAGCTTTTCTCGAGTGGTCGCTTATATCGAATTACCACTTATAACGCATTTTTTTTGCCGTCCCGCTGACTTCGTTATAATGAGGGATTACTGTATTTTTGCATTTTTGCATTTTTGCCTCGGCACAAGAGGAGTAAAAAAACAAAGCTATATTATGAAACAGTTTCATAAGGAATGAAGAATGTTCAGACAATGCAGAAATGCAAATCTTGAGAGAATTCGCAACACGGTAGATTATTGGCGAAATTGTTTTTTGCACCTGCTTTTCCACTATTTCATGAAATTCAAATGGCCCTGACATGCCCCCAAATTTTTTTCTGCTCAAAATATTGTGGGAAGATACTGTGTAAGTAATGCTTACATACATGTAATTTTTTTAGACAAATGATTTTTGTTGAGTGCCATGGTTGGGACTGGCATGGAATGACCTTGTATATTTCACTGTTCGCTTTCTAGGTAGTTCTGTTAATTATGTACAAAAACGTCTTCCTCCAATGAACTTCAGTTGAAAGTTGTGGTGCTTGGTGTGTGTGTGCCTCCCTTTGGTTCGTGTGTTTCACGAAGTTGGCGCAACCTAAGACCGTGCTCACTGCTGTCAATTACAAATGACATGCGGGTAGCTAACTGGGCCTGTTGGTACGGCATGATTCACTGCAGTGAATTCGTATGTCTGGCCTGAAAATAATGAACCCCGCCTGACACCGCTCAGCCAACAAGAACAATTAACAATGGCTGAATCATTCATGCTCCTATGTTGATGAGCCTTGCTCAGAAAAAACAGAAAATAAAGAAACGGTAACTTGCCAGCATGCCTGACAAGCTACCATAATGCACACGAAATGCATCCCTCACCCTCTTGTCCTTGAAGGAGGAGCCAGTTGGATCCAAGATGTCGCATTATCGTTGGTAACTTTGGTTTCCCCAGACCTCATTCCCAACCAGGCAGGTGCATGATGTTGCACAGACGAATTTTCATGGCTCCTCCTCTTTTTTGTCTCCTCAGCATCACTTCTGCTGCCTATAAAATCATACTGGCACCAGCCACACCTTTCTCATCTCAATAAATGGAGGCTTTTGTGTGTGCTCAATACACTGAATATGGCTCCATCTAGCAGGGCTGCAAAATCAAATCTGTTGCCAATGAAAGTATTCAGCTGTACACAGCACAACCATAGTGTTACCTCTGTGCCAAGGATGAATTCAATGGGACCGATTTCAGCAAGATTATGTTTTGTGTTCTACTCAAGCAAGTCTGGTGCTTCTGCGGTTTCTGGGATATGACTACGAATTCGCCACGCTTTGGAGTGGATCCTTTACAAAGACTCAGGGTAGCAAGCTGGACGTTAACCTACCTGCCTTTACGTCTTTTGCTCTCTCTCCTTTAGGAGTGGAGGCCTGAACTCTCACCTCTTCCTTCTCGCTGCGCAGTTCCCCATCGAGGTGCTGCTGCCGCAAGCGCCGGAAGTCGGTCTCAGCTGGGTCGTACACTTCCTCGGAGGTGTCGTGGAGCCCCGGGGCAGGGCGCTTCTCAAACGGGATCTCCTTGTTGTAGTCGATGGCATGGCGTTTGCGTCGTCGCGGGGGCAGCGTGATGCCAGCCATGCGCAGCTCTCGCCGCTTCTGCAGGGCTGCCAGGCGCCTCGCTTCTTCCAGCTGCTTCTCGCGGGCCTTGCGCTTGGCCTTCTTGCCCTGGGTGTTGGCCAATCGGGCTCTGGCCTCGGACAGCATCTCCAGCTCTGCACACCAAGGAGGAATCCCCCCCCCCCTCATTTTATTAATGCTCAGGCACTGCACGGCTTTGTACAATGAGAACAACAAAATAAGATGCATCCCAGCTGTTTCCCCCAGGGCATCTTTGAGTGGTCATATCAGAATGCTGTCAAGTTCACATAAAACATCGATAAAGCTTTACAGCAGGCAGAAACTGGCTCCGATGGCAATAATGAAGCCTGGTTATACCTATTCGAGGTCCCTTGTTTCATTATAAAATCTTGAATGCTGTCTTTAACTACCTTTGCAGCACATTTGGTGTGCTCTGAAGAGACAAGTCACAGCTGCCATTATTTAACCGCTTTCAACATACAGAATATATGTGGTTTATGCAATGCAAAGCAGGATGTACAGTGCTCATGGAATGAAATGGGACACGGAGCATTTAGTAGAACCCTACATATGTGCAAAGTACGCGATAGCACCATGTCATGTCGCTAGGAATTTGGTCACCAAAGGTGACGAGGACCCCGATGCAAGTGTACACGCCAGAATTACGTCAATGTGACACGAACTGCAGCCGGTTGAAACTAAAATATGCGCATTACTTAGCCCTAAATTGACGCGTTTCATTCCGTGAGCACTGTACATCTAACAGAGACCATTGTTGTACTGATTGCACAATAAGTCAACAAACAATATTAAGCCTGTACCTTGGAATGGCCACACACAACCTAGATACGTTTCTCAATAGGGCCAGGTAACTCCTTTAAAAAGAAAGCATCTGCTGCCTTGTAGCAAAGCACACATGTCACACTCTATGAAAATACTACTTCTAGTCACTGCACCTCGCTCCAAACAGTGATTTGTCACTTATACTATAAAAAAAACAAAGGGAGCATGACGTCTTAGTGTACTCAACAGGGACACTTTATGAACAGCAGTTAAAAGAAAGCTCCCTAAGCATCTGGGTAAATTGTGCACCTGTCATTGTCACTGAGGGCATCAAGAAAGAGCAACAACCTTGTACAAACTTTTGATTTCTTCAGGTGCACTCATTCACTAATGCTCACAACTAGACAGCAGGTGCAGCAAACATTTCAACCAGCCACTCCAGATGGAGAGAGGCATGCCATGTCTTTGGTAAACTTGTTTGATAAACAAACACAACCACTGGACCATCAGTTGTTTACACATGTGAGCAGTTGGTGTGCCTATTGTGATCCTGGCAGAAGGACTGCGTCAGCATTCATTTTATTGTTAGAAATAGGGGAGTGCAATTACTAAACAGTAGATATTGTGGGGATGTGCGACTCTCGCGCGTCCCCTGATATGTTTTTCCTGCATAGCGCGTCTCCTGTAATCCGGCTTCGCCGCGTGGCCTGGCGCCCGCGGTGGTCGGAGTGGTTGAGGCGCAGTACGAGAGATGGCGCGAGTGTTGCGCTGCTAACGCCGCCAACAGGCGGGGTTACTTGGGCGCCGAAAGACAAAGCACTTGCTCTCTTTGGTTCAAGACAGCGAGCAGTGCGGACGTGCCGTGCCGTGCGTGCGCCGATCCATGCTTCTGCGAGACCGTCTCGCGTGGCCACCTTTGAACGCGCTACCATTCGCATGACCGTACAAGCGAACGACCAGGCGTTGGGATCCAGCATGGGGTGAACAAATTCGCTCGCTATCCGGTCGCGGTGAGTCGGATTTCCTAGATTTGTCGCGTGCCCATCGGCATGTTTTGTGGATAGCAACTCAGCTAGCAGGCATTGATCTATGAAAGGTGCAATAAATGCCCTTGTGATTGTTTGCACTACTGTGTTGTCGTTCCTTTGTCCCAAGAGCACGGGAGGAGAACCCCACATCTGGCTGCCCAACGTGAACCTCTTGGGGCATCGTACGATAGATTTGACAGTTTTGCTTCGTTTGAGACCTTTGTTTGAACCGAAGCGTAGGGCTAGCGTGGATTTTGATCGCTAGCGTTGGCGGCGTGCTTTCTTGAGCGAGGCGACAGTGGCTGTAGTGTGTTTGAACATGTCAACATGCTAAGCCTTTTCTAAAGTGTTTTTTAATGGCATTCGTCGGCACGAGAGCCTAAAGCCCCTCCATCCACGCGCCACCGCCGCTTTCTTAAGTAGCGACAACCGCCTTTTCCCCTCACACCAAACCCGGTTCCGGCATTTCCGCTTCCGGCATTTCCGGTTCCGGCATGTCCGGTTTTAAGATTTCCGGTTCCGGCGTTTACGCTTCCTGGAGTTGCGCTGCGAGAATTTCCACTGTGATTGCAGACGATGGTGAGACGCCCGTGCTTAGCAACCGGTGCTAATTTGAGTAGCTCGCTCTAGCCATTCCACCAAGCGTCATTCGTGTGCATCTACGTGCTTGTTTGCGTAAACTGCGCCCGCAAGCTTTTGCCTGTCGTCCCCTTTCTCTGACAAAGTGCGGAGAGCCATGGGCTGGGGCACAACACACGAACATAATTCGCCGTACACATCTGCTCGCGTCACAACACTAACACAATTCGCCGTAAACCTTTGCATGCGTTACAACACGCGCGTACGCACCAATTCACTGCACACCTCCACTCATATCGCACAAGAAAAGCACACTTGTTTTCACCATGTCACTGAATGCCCTCCACGCAAATTTGAACTTGTTATATTTCATAGCTTCACGTCATTGCAGTTCTTCACGCAGTGCACGCACTTGGGACGTTCGTTACCTTCGATCTGCCGTACGAGACAAGTTCAACCTCAGAATCAACAGCATAAACTCTATGCGTCTGCCGTACAAATTGGCGTCGCGAACTCCTTCACTAAAGTCCCTCCATACGTGCTGGCTGGAGGGGATGTATGCTTCAAAACAAGAATTCAAAGGGGACAAGCTGTTGTATTCCGCTGAAGTAGTAGTTTGCGGTCGCTGTTTTCCAAATGCACGAAAAACAGGAGCGGTCTCCAAGCACCCAGGCACTACATTCCACTGTACGTTGTCTCTCGTGGCACAACTTTTCGCAGGTTGACGCGAAGCAGCGAACACGACCAGATCGCCGATTACAGTAGGCGGTGGTTCTTGGATGGAATCGCATTAACAGTTTCAACCGCAGCTGGTGCAATTAAAGCCTCTCCGTAGACGCGAAAGTAAACAACGCTAAAAAAACATATGGTCACTTCCACTCGGAACAGGAAGCTGAAGCTACGTAAGTTCCGCTTGACGCCGGAAGCTGAGGGGGTGAGTGGGAGAGGAGTGTGGAGGAGGAGGGCAGGTTGGCGGTACTTAACCTGGTCGGCGGTGACGCGTGGATGTAGGGGCTTTACGAGAGCCATGTGGTCTGCATCCAGGGAGAGCGACGCTTAGCGCCCGCGGAGCATTGGCAAGCCTGAAGCGAGTGAGTACGGAAGCCTCGTGGGTGGTCCGAATTTCTTATGTAAATAGCTTCTTCTATCTCTTTGACTCTGATGAAGTCGTGGCTCTGGGAGCCGGGTGGCTGCGGGCCACGGGTGCCACTGCGGGCTGACTGGTATTGCGGCCTGGCACCGGGCGCTCCGACACCGTTTGGGACGGTGGGCGCCGTCAACTCAGATGCTGTGGGCACCGAGCGGAGTAGGACCACCTCACAGAGCTGACGTCTCCTCGCGGCTGCCTGTTTTGAGCTCATTTTAGGTGTTGTGTTTGGATGCCGGTTCTTGTCAGGGTAGCGACGCTTTAGGCCTAAGGCTTTACGAAGCTGCCTGTCGCACGTGGAGGGACACAACCTGGTGGACCGTGGCGTTGAGGTGTTGCAATTTGCTTCCCTCATTCTATTTAGCCTCGCACGAATTGAAATTACTCGTTCGACTCAAGGAAGCGAGCTTCGTTGTGATTGCCCTTGTGATTGTTTGCACTACTGTGTTGTCGTTCCTTTGTCCCAAGAGCACGGGAGGAGAACCCCACAATTTAGAATGGAATAATTAAATCAAATCGAGAAAAAAAAGGGAGCCGAATATCATATCAAACATCAGAAAATTTAACACAAACCTTTATGATTCCAAATATTGTGCGAAAAACACGTTGCTTCACATGCTCAGGAGGCTGATCACATTGCTTAACCATAATCTTCTTGCTAGCTATCAGTAACTTCGGTACCTATGAATCAAGCTGTATAATATGCTCTACTCTTATTAAAACGAACACCAAATTGTTATACGAACACTGATAACCCAGTTTGTATACAAAGGTCCAGAAAATATTTTCTAGCAATAGAATGTCTGTCAAATAGAATCCCTCTGAAGCTGAAGAAATAGCGAAGTTGTCCTAATGTGGTTTTCGGTTTGTTAGTGGGCCATACTATGCTTAATGGCAATCTTCTATCGCTTAGAAAGTTTTGCTTTCCAGTTTTGCTCCAGAAAACAGGAAAGCAGATGGCAGGTGGGTTATCGTCGGTTCGTTAAGCTCACATTTATGGCAATTGCTATTTTACAACATGATGAGCAAAACGAGAACAAGGTAAAAGCAGGAGCCAACCTGCGTGGCAGGCAAGAGCGGGGAATGCGCATCATGCCACTCGGCGCCACATGGATCGAGTGCAGTCGGAACTGACGGTAAGGAGTTCTCAAATATTGAGGCCCACGGCAAGATTGAGAAATTTTCTAACATTCACTATTCAATTTAAAATCTAATATTTGAGTATTTGCACACACCTAGTTAAATATAATTACTCGAATATAGAGTAGTATAGCGCATGCATGATGAGTGATCATGAGTGACATGTTGACCTCGAAAAAAACAAGTCCACTTGTCAAAAGGTTGGCTCCTGTTACATTGTTCTCGTTTTGCTCATCATGTTGTAAAATAGCACTTGCCATAAATGTGAGCTTTCCAATATGTTGAGCAAAACGAGAACAAGGTGAAAGCAGGAGCCAACGTCCCGGTTGCACTGTTGCCGATGTCCTTTGCTTAAGCTAACGTAACCTTTCTCTTGAAAGCAGCCAAGTACTGTTTTTGTGGTCCAGACATCTTGGTCCTTCAATGCATAATCAAAAAGATGCACTTAGTGAAGTGTGGTTCGTACGTGTGCTGCCAAGGTGTGCACTCAACACTGAAGCAACGCGATGCTGTAGTCACGCAGCTATAACGAAACCAAGCCGTAGCCATGCAGAAATAACGAAGTCAAGCCATAGCCACGCAGCAATAACGAAACCACTAGCCCAAATTTCTGAATGAAATTTTCATTCGGATCCGCATATCGTACGAGGCGAAAATTTGGAACATTAATAATAGGGAAAAAACCTCGTATTATATGTGCGTTTTTACTGTACTATGGCGAGAAAAGCATATGTTGCCGTAAAGAAGAGAAGTTAACTTGTCGAAACGTTGGCTTCTGCTTTCACTTTGTTCTCATTTTGCTCATCGTCTTGAATTTACATTTCCTGCCTTCCCCGTGTTTTTTCTGGCTTTCCAATATGTGTAATTCTTGTATTAAGTTCTTAATGTATTAAGTGGCGCACGAAAAACACGGCCCAATGAAGCAGAATAAATGGGCAGGACCACCACTGTTACGCTGGACAATGGTGCAATCCTTGTTGCAGTAAAGCACGTAGATGCCCATCACCCACATGCAGTGGCGTAGCCAGAAATGTCGTTCAAGGGGTGGGGGGGGGGGGGGGGGGAGGGCTCACGTTGCAGCTCGGCCTCCTCCTTAAGAGGAGGCTTTCGCTCAAGTGCTGCTATTCAAATACATGTAGAAGGGGAATTCGTTTTCCCCTGCAACCACTGCACCAAATTTGACGAGGTTTGTTGCATTTAAAAGAAAAAGCTTAATTCTAGTGACTGTTGGTTTCAAATTTTTCAATTAGGGGGTAAATTCTTTATTAAAAATTGGCCAAGATCGCAAATTTTCAAAAAACGGAACTACCAAGTTTATAACTCTGTGACTCAACAATGAAAAATGATATCACAATTCTGTAAATTGCATCTAATAGTACATCTACAGCGGACAAAATAGATATGTTACACATAAATCATCATCATCGTCAGCCTGATCACGCCCACTGCAGGACAAAGGCCTCTCCCATACTTCTCCAACAACCCCGGTCATGTACTAATTGTGGCCATATCGTCCCAGCAAACTTCTTAATCTCATCCGCCCACCTAACTTTCTGCCGCCCCCTGCTACGCTTCCCTTCCCTGGGAATCCAGTCCATAACCCTTAATGACCATCTTCCCTCCTCATTACATGTCCTGCCCATGCCCATTTCTTTTTCTTGATTTCAACTATGATGTCACTAACTCGCGTTTGTTCCCTTACCCAATCTGCTCTTTTCTTATCCTTTAACGTTACACCTATCATTCTTCTTTCCATAGCTCGTTGCATCGTCCTCAATTTAAGTAGAACCCTTTTCGTAAGCCTCCAGGTTTCTGCCCCGTAGGTGAGTACTGGTAAGACATAGCTATTATACACTTTTCTCTTGAGGGATAACGGCAACCTGATGTTCATGATCTAAGAATGCCTGCCAAACGCGCCCCAGCCCATTCTCATTCTTCTGATTATTTCAGTCTCATGATCCGGATCCGCGGTCACTACCTGTCCTAACCAGATGCATTATCTTATACTTATCACTTTCAGTGCCTCGCTACCTATCGTACTCTGCTGTTCTCTTCCGAGAATGTTAAGCATTACATTAGTTTTCTGCAGATTAATTTTTAGACCCACTCTTCTGCTTTGCCTCTCCAGGTCAGTGAGCATGCATTGCATTTGGTCTCCTGAGTTACTAAGCAAGGCAATATTATCAGCGAATCGCAAGTTACTAAGGTATTCTCCATTAACTTTTGTTCCCAGTTCTTCCCAATCCAGGTCTCTGAATACCTCCTGTAAACACGCTGTGAATAGCATTGGAGAGATCGTATCTCCCTGCCTGACGCCTTTCTTTATTGGGATTTTGTTGCTTTCTTTATGAAGGACTACGGTGGCTGTGGAGCCGCTATAGATATCTTTCAGTATTTTTACATACGGCTCGTCCACACCCTGATTCCGTAATGCCTCCATGACTGCTGAGGTTTTGACAGAATCAAACGCTTTCTCGTAATCAATGAAAGCTATATATAAGAGTTGGTTATATTCCGCACATTTCTCTATCACCTGATTGATAGTGTGAATATGGTCTATTATTGAGTAGCCTTTACGGAATCCTGCCTGGTCCTTTGCTTGACAGAAGCCTAAGGTGTTCTTGATTCTATTTGCGATTGCCTTAGTAAATAGTTTGTAGGCAACTGACAGTAAGCTGATCGGTCTATAATTTTTCAAGTCTTTGGCGTCCCCTTTCTTATGGATTAGGATTATGTTAGCGTTCTTCCAAGATTCTGGTACGCTCGAGGTCATGAGGCATTGCGTGTACAGGGTGGCCAGTTTCTCTAAAACAATCTGCCCACCATCCTTCAACAAATCTGCTGTTACCTGATCCTGCCCAGCTGCCTTTCCCCTTTGCATAGCTCCCAAGGCTTTTTTTACTTCTTCCGGAGTTACCTGTGGGATTTCAAATTCCTCTAGACTATTCTCTCTTCCATTACCGTTGTGGGTGCCACTGGTACTGTATAAATCTCTATAGAACTCCTCAGCCCCATGAACTATCTCATCCATATTAGTAATGATATTGCTGGCTTTGTCTCTTAGCGCATACATCTGATTCTTGCCAATTCCTAGTTTCTTCTTCACTACTTTTAGGCTTCCTCTGTTCCTGAGAGCATGTTCAATTCTATCCATATTATACTTCCATATTATTATTATCCATATTATTAGGTATTATGGAAATACGGCTTTTGCAGAACCGTTGTGCACAACATGACCAGTTCACGTAAGATACAAATTGACAAAGGAAACATGTCCGCTTTGACTGTTACAACAGATGCCGTTTACAGAACCGAAATATCTGTTCTTGATGCATTGCTAGTAGTTTGTAAACGTCGTACTTCTATTTTTCCAAACTTTCGAATTTTTCAAGGTATCTTCAAACAATATTCAGGCCCTAAATCGAAGTTCCATTTCCAACAGACACTAGGATACGTATAACTTTCTCTCTCAAATGCAACAAATTTCAATAAAAGCGATTAGCAGGATTATCTCAGGAAAGCGTTTCTGCATTTTACATGTATTTGAATAGGCCGCGTCGGAGTCGGGCCCGAGCTAAAGCTTCCTCTTAAACAATTTGTCGAGGGTTAAAATAAACGAATAATAACTGCATTGCCATTGCCAAAGATGCTGCAAACGAATTCTTGAATGCTACGCACTGTCAAAACAAGTAAAATATGTATTTTTTCATAAAAGAATATACTCGTATTGTCAAAAATTGTGCCCAAAATAACTGATATCATTGCTTCCTTATTTCTTGTCTATTTAATAAGTAAAGAAAATATCACACGAACTTTCTAACTATATCTGTTGGAAACCAGGAAAGCAGTGCCTGCCGCTGCTATGAATAATGAAAAGGCAATGAAATGAACAAGTTGAGGACAAATATGTTAATGAAATTTTGTCATTCAAGAACCGTGTTTACTTTCTTGTATACTATATGCAATGGCCAGTGGAAAATCTCAATGACGCTGTCATTTGTTCCAATGTATTACGCAGGAGCAGCTGTCCCCTGTCGTGTATCGTGAATAATTGCACCGAAGTACTAGTCGCGACAGAGAGCACCTATAAAAAGCAGGAGTTCTGCCAGATATATGAGGGCAAGTCAAATGAATGTGAGCCAATGCGAATATATGACAAACGGGGCACTTTATTTAAAAGTAGTCTTCATGAGAATTTAGACATTTGTCCCGTTGACTAACGAGTCGCGTGATTCCCGTCTTATAAAACTCCTTGGGTTGCTGCTTCAAAAAGTCTGTACCAGACTCTTTCACACCATAGTCCGGTACAAATATGGTTCCCTTGAGCTGTTTTTTCGGTTGCCCGAAAATGTGGAAGTCGCAAGGTGACAGGTCTGAGCTGTATGGCGGATGTTGCAGCGTTTCCCACTTGAACTTTGCCAGTTTTGTATTAACCACATCAGCGACGTGGGGACAGGCACTGTCATGGATCAAGATGACCCCATTTGTCAATTTTCCACGTTGTTCGTTCTTGATTGCGACATGCTGCCATTTTGGCGTTTCACAATATTGGAAACAATTGATGATCTCTCAAGATTTAGCAAATTCTATCAGTAATGGCTCCTGACAATCGAAAAAAAAAGTAAACAACACCTTTCCGGCAGAAATGATGGCCTTTGCATTCTTTGGGCATGGTAAATTCGAATGTTTTCACTAAGCTTTGCCGACGTGTTTTAGGCTCGTAGTAGTGGCATCATGGTTTGTCCCTGATCACAATTGCAAACAAGAAGTCGTCATCCTCATTGTGATACGGGGTCAGATGAGTCAAGGCAGTGTGAAACTTCTCAGTCTTCTCGCGGTGGATCAAAATCTTGGTGATTCATTGCACACACAAGAGCCGATAACGGAGGTGCTCATGAATTATAGCGTAAACCGAACAGTGACTAATGTTCAGATGGTCTGCCAGTTCATCTATGCTTATCCTTCGTTCTTGTCTCATCAGCTCATCAACCTTTGAAATTGTGTGGGGGTTGATTGCACAATGGTTTTGGCCCGGTCTTGGAATATCTTTGCAACTTTCCCGTCCTTCTTTGAACTGTTTGCTCCAACGCTTCACAGTGGCCAATGAAATGCAATGTTCAACGTACATGGCAGCCATATGACGATTAATTAAAACACCTTCAGCTGTCAAAAACTTTGAGACACCCAGCTGTTCAAATTTTGAAGTGCCCATTATGTCACGCAACCGTATTCAACCCAGTTTATGAGACCATTAAAGAAAATTTATCCTCACACCTGCGTGTCACTTTTGTAAATGAGACATGCCGCTCTCCTACGCGCATGCCTCGTAGCTAATGAACCAAACCATTATTGCGCGGTTAGGGTAGGCTCACTTTCATTTGACTCCCCCTCGTACATTAGAAATGCAAAGATACAATGGGATATGCAAATGCGAAAATACGGCTTGATAAAGGACAAAAAAGTGTCACTGGAAACAAAGTTCACTGCATGTATACACAAAACCTCGCAACAAGATATTTAAGTATACATATAAGTCTCCAACAAGTCTATGTAAGAAAAAGTAACTGTATTTAATGCGACAAAGGCAAATAAACACGTTGCGCCATCATAGATTCACAGAATCCTAGATTCTGCCCCCATTCCATCTATTCCCCCCGATGTATTGCGCACGATGCTTGCTCCCCGCTTTTCTCCTTTGTGCACACAGGACTGAGTCACTATCGTCACCTCACCCATTCCACTTCCCCCCCCTACGCTTTCACTCGCACATACAGCATGCAGCGCGCGGTCATTGTGTTATCGCCCTTGGACTTTATACGAAACATGAGGGCGACGGCAGGAATGCGCCTGAAGTGTCCATATAATTGCTATCGCAATAATATAATAAACGTATCCGGCAACTAAAGCATCCCGTCACCCATTACTTTCCGCAAAAGAAGAAGTAACAAAATCGAACTTTCACCATGCGACAATTCGCTGCGTCGCAACAATGTATTTTTTTTTCTTCTGTGGGGCGCAGGAACCGAAATGAAAAAAAAAGAAAGCATAGGAAAGTATGTTGGCCAGAACTGAATGCCTACTTTGGGCACCTAATGGGGCTACGGAAGGACACGGAAAACATGATACGCTTGGTCCACTGAGAACCATACGCATACCGCTCAGTATCCTACACCGGCGAAACAAGACTTTCCAGAGAGGTTCCGCTCAAGCGAACGCGGTGCAATCCTTGTAGTCCCCACAGTGATGCCGGCGAGCGACCATTGTTCTTTTTTCTCGTCCGTTAGCAAGAAAGCATCCAAAACTCTGCCAGGCGAAAATTTACTCGGCAAGAGCAAACCGAACGCACACCGAAGTGCGCCGCGTGGTGGTCACGGCAACACGAGAAAAATGTATGCGCTCTGGCTGGCTCTGGCAGCCCGCGGGTAGGGTAGCGAGAACAAAAAAAATTGAAGAGGCTCAACGTGTCCTCGCGCATAAAAGTCAAAGTAGAAAAAATAAATAGGAACGTAATTACTTTGGCTGGCTTTAGTGTCTTGACATGGATGTTTTGGTGTAGGTTAAAAAAAAATTTTATTTTTTTTATGTTACCTGACAGCACAAATGAACCACCACAACGCTTAGTCTCATTGGACCTCGCTGGGTGCTTTGTCAACTTGTCTGCTAGTGTGTTGATTTGGCTTGTCTCGTTGTATGTTCCAATGTAAGACTTTAGAAAAGTCAATGGACCTTTGGCATCAGATGTTTGTAACAACATTAAAGCCACAAAGTTCCGCAACTGAAAATCTAAAGCATAACTTTGGAAATGTCAATGCATCTTTCACATCAAGAGATTATGAGATTTATACCGAGAAAGTTTTGCAATTGATATCCATGCACTCCATAGATTCCGCGGCCTCAGCGAGATGCCACGGCGAGCCCGCGAGCCATCAAAACGCCCTTGAAACTTTGTGCTTGGATGGGACTGCTTGGCGTTATGTGACTACCGGTGTATGGGCGTTGCCGCGAAATCCAGCCCGAGTTCGCAATCTTCATGGTTAAATGTCTTTTTGAGCGTCAAAAAGACCATTCTAGACAAAATCCAGAATGATTTCCGGCGTGAGGGGTTGCTTTGGTCGGCGGTGCATGGATAGCACGAAAAAATTTAGGGGGGGGGGGGCTGCAGCCCCATAAGCCCCCCCCCCCCCCCGCACCTGGTGCACTTTTCATGCTTTGTGTCATTTTCGTTAATGCTAACACATCACAACCCTACATACTAAAAATTAGGGGTGTGCATATACCGGATAGTACATTTTGAATCCAATATCAAATCGAGCCAAGAAAGAATGTGAAATACTGAGTCGAATATAAAATATCTGAAAATGTTTCACAACATTTAATTCATACAAATTTTGGGCAAGCAAATATGGTGATGAACATGCTCAGGAGTCTCTTAGCATTGCATAACTAGGATGTCGCAAGGTATCAGTAACTTAGGTACATATAAATAAAGATATACAGTGTGGTCTATTCTTATTAAAGGGAACACCTTTTCAATAATCTCGTAGCTACAACAGGCTGAAGGTTGGCCAAAATGAGAATGGTATTTAACACCCATTCCTCATCTTGGAACAAGCCAAACCACAAAAAAACTTTTGTGTAGCCCAGTGCCTACTCCATAAAAGTAGTTGAAGCGTTTCAAATGTTTCTGTGGTCACTTCTGCAAGGAGCAAAGAATATGTCTAGGAGATTCACTGTCCATCATGAAAAGATGTATGATTTCGCAAGAGTAGCATGATGAACCAAAAAATCATGAGCCATTCTACTCTGTGAAGGCAGTTGACCAGTGAAGCCGTTTAGCACACGACACGACGGTGACACATAATTTTGAACAAAGGCATGAACTCGTTTATTGTCTTGATGGGTGGTCATTGTGATGAAAGGTATGCACATTCATTCATTGTGTTGATCGGTGGTCATTATTTCACTCGCAACTGCAATCACATACTTTGATAATGTCAAATTGATGCATATAAGTCGCTGGGTGGTCGGCTGGGCCGGATCGGTGTGGCATCACAAGGGATGTCTGCAATGCAGAACATGCAAACCACTCCCTTTTCGGTACCGACACATCCACATTGAAATCACCGACGACAACAGGGGTAGTGTCATCACAGCTAATTGAAGCAAAGTGAGTAGCCATGAACCTTACGGGACTATGAATCATTGCATTTTTTGCTTGCTTACAGGGGTATGAGCCATTGATCACGGGGGTATGAGCCATTGCTCACAGGGGCATTGAACCATTGATGATGAGAGTTTTTGATATGCTGTTCTGTATGTTGTGTGATTAGAAAAAATATAAGCACTGTTCGCTTCACTTTGCTGAGTGCTTATAGCCTCTGCCTTATGAGCCATTGCATATTTTTCTTGCTTACAGGAGCATGAATGCTTATGGGGGTATGATCCATAGATGATAGTTTTTGTTCACGGAGAACAAAAAATGCACGGAACCCTAGCCATATACAGCTTCGCCGTAAAACACATAGGGCATTTTATGGTGATGTTGGCTTGGTTACAGTCTTGTAAAGTGTCCACGTACACCTGCCTAACGACCTAGTGGGCGAAGACAGCAATACAAGTATGAAGAGCTTCATGAAGTCAGTTTCGTTTTCTTGGGTCTGCCCTTATACATTTGATGCTACAGCACCAGCAGGAACCATGTTTTTCGAAAGTTGAATGGCACACTACTAGAAAATAAACTTACTCTACTGCATTCACACACTAATCATGGCAAGTTGTAGAGATGATCACACCTAATGGAAACATGTAACGTTAGAGAACAGAGCACGTAGAACTTGCAGAGTTCAGTGGCTCATCCTTTTTCAAGTGAACAGCCAAGTGCAGGAGAAAACAAAAGCACTGCAGACTCACCATCTTCGTCCATGTCCTTTGGATCGGGACGGGCAGGCTTTGTCTCCGGGTTGGGATCAATCTCGCCTGGCTTTAACTTCCGTGGGTCATCAAGAATTTCCCCTTCTTCTTCTTTCTTCTGAGCTTGATCTCTAAAGCGCAGCAGAGAAAATCAGTCTTGTGGGAAAAGCAAAACAAGGAGAGCCCAAAGGGCAATGCAGCAAAATGGCCACACCGTCCATCTTCAAAAAGATTACATTCTCCAAATAGTATACTATACAGTAATTAAAAGGGCACTAAAGAGAAACACTGAATGAGTCTACATTAATAAAGTATTCTTGAAAACTCTACTTTCATTGGCTTCGCTCTAATAGCTTGATTATTAGAATATGACGGTCAAACCTTTGTTTAATTACGCACCGAAATCCCAAGGTCAATAGGTCAGTGTGAAGTCACGGATTGCGAAGTATTTTTTCGGATTTAGGCAGTTATTTACTTATCTATTTATTGGTACCTCAAGTGTCCCAGAGGGATATTACACGAGGAGTGGGTGGAAAAAAAGAAAAAAGCAGTGGTTTTCGGTTAATATGTTACGTAATGACCAGGGTGTCCACCAAGTTGACATTTCCAAATCCCCCGAGTTTTCCAGGTTTTCCCTGAGTGCCTCTGAAAAATTCCCTGAGTGACACAGAACTTTGTTTTACATCAAGACAGGCAGACACTATGTCACCCAATGCTGTCAATCTCTAGTAAGCATGCTGAGAAATGACTGAATCCAGTTTGAATAGTAAAAAAAAAAAAATTAAATTATGGGGTTTTACATGCCAAAACCACTTTCTGATTATGAGGCACGCTGTAGTGGAGGACTCCGGAAATTTCGACCACCTGGAGTTCTTTAACGTGCACCTAAATCTAAGCACACGGGTGTTTTCGCATTTCGCCCCCATCGAAATGCGGCCGCCGTGGCAGGTATTCCATCCCGCGACCTCGTGCTCAGCAGGCCAACAACATAGCCACTGAGCAACCACGGCGGGTAGTTTGAATAGTAAGGAGTATCATTTATTTTATATAAAAAAAGAATCTGTAGCTAGGGGTTAGTAAAATGCACAGCGAATAAAATAACTTCGAAAAAAAAAGAATGGTAAAACTCAAGGCAAATCGAGTGGAACATTCTCAAATATGAATAAAAACATGATGCAAATGTTTTTGAATATCCACTTCAGTCATGAATTATGATCGACTGTTGATACATATGTGTGAAACAGGTGGTGCTTGAGACTCCACTGAAAGCAAATCAAGGTGATAGAATGACTCTGAGCATTTTATGATGAGTCATTATAATTAAAGAGTAACTAAATATTTGAATATTGTAAAGTAAGTCATATGTTTTTCCATAACAAGGATTAAATCCCCCACTTGAATTACATGCACAAGTGATTCATGGTCAAGCATTTCAAGAAAGAAAAAGAATATATATATATCAAGGTTGCTATCTACATGCCCCACATCAAGCGTTATGTAAAACATGGTAGTGCCTGCACCAAAGCGATACTCTGTAATGATACATACCACTCAGAAGCAAAATGGAAGTATTTTAGGTTATCTGAATCTTCAATTTGCCGTAAGCTTAACGTTCATGCTCCATTCCTTGCTATCACTGCACAGAGATGGCAAAAACAGGTCGCGTCTACAAATGTGGACGCCGTGAGTGAAGGCGATATGAGCTACTTTTATCAATTTATAGGAAGCTCATTGGTGTGAGGCCCAAACTTTGTCATAAATGAGATTCTCAACAGCTGGTGTGTCAACCTCAACTCTCCTGACACACTCTCAGCCTGTGCACAACACCTCAGTGTTGCATTTCACTGCTTTAGCGAGTTTATTTCTGTTCGGATGAGGAACACCTGCGTTCCAGCATCAGCCAACACTTTGTTTTTTGAGCTCAAGCTCCTTGAAAAAAGTGGCGGCAGGCTTCCTTTCCCGTTCATTCCTCAATGCGTAGGTTCTTTCTGTTTTCGTCCTCCTACCATGCATTTGCCCCGTGGGCCATTTGAAACATCCTCTTCGTCAGCTGTACAGTCAACGTCCGATTTTTCGGATTCCCTAAGGGCCGTGAGAACGTCCGCAAAAATCGGGCAGTCCGAAAAAATGAATGCATGTCTTTTACTGCCATTAAATTAAAGGCTGAAATCACCACAGGCACATCCGAAAAGGCCTACCAGCATGTTTATTAGGCCTACTGGTGCCCGTACTGTGACAAGAGATGATGGATGGATGCATGTATAACTAAGGAATAGATACATTGTCCCGTAACAATTGCCCCTTCCCACACTTGTTATGCTTCACCGCGTAACACTTTTGTATTAAGGCAAAGCTGACTTTTGTGAACCGGCATTATGCAACGCGCCGTACTTTCCGAGCTTCGAAGCCAATCGCGAGGACCACAAAGATGGAGTCAGTGCCACTGCTTACAGTGGCAAATTCTTTCAATGAAAAACACTGAGCCGAACGGCAAGAAGTTTTATAACGAACGTTGAAGCTGCTAGGCCTAGTGTTTACGACGGTGGTAAGGTAATCAAAACCACGGCCGCTCGATGCAAAGCAAGGTGCGGCCAGCTACGTCGCGCCGCGGACAATAGGCGGGCGCGTCTTGGCCGAGTTTACAGTTGCGACCGCTTTTCTTGGTGAGGGCGCCGCCGGTCGGGGATGCTTTCGCGACTTCGCGCCGGGGCTAAGCGGGCGTTGGTTCTCGCGTCAGAATGTGTTTGTCTCGTGCTCTATGCACTAATCTCGTGCTTTTTCGCTTGCGTGTGTGTGAGAAGTTGGTTCGCGTCAGTACGTGTTTGCCTCGCGCGATATGCATTGATCTCGTGCTTTTTCGCGTGCGTGTGTGAGCAAGTCGGTTCGCGTCAGAAAGTGTTTGCCTCGTGCTGTATGCATTAATCTCGTGTTTTTTCGCGTGCGTGTGTGAGCAAGTTTGCCTGTGCTTGCTGTGCTTTGTTAAGGCTCTTCGGTGTGCGTGTGTCCCGTAGCCAGCCTCGTTCATGGGGCGCGATGCCGCGCAATTGTTGTGTGCCACTCTGCGACACAAATGCCAAAAAGGACCCGACTGTGAAACATCACGAGTTCCCATGTGACTTGGAGCGTCGAGTAGTGTGGCTAAAAAATATCTCTCGCCAAGGAGTGTCGGGAAAAGGAAGCAGGTCGGAACTGAGCGATAGATCTCTGGTATGTTCCCTGCACTTTACAGAAAGTGACTATAAAACGAACACGGAACCTAGGCTCCTGCTTCCGAATGAGGTACCGACCGTGTTTTGCAAATATCCATAGTACCTGCAAAAAGAGAATGTGCAGCCCAAAAAACACCATCGAGGAAACGTTACTGATCACACACTAGTTGAGGCAAGCGATAATTGCGGCAGCTCAGGAGAAAGCCCCAACATCGAAAGTGCCTTGCAGTTTCTCAGCGACGAGGTGGAAGCTCTAGTTCAAGAGACTGCCTTAGAATCATGCTCTGAACGTAGTTTTTCTGTTCACCAGGCCTGCCAAACTACATTAGATATTGTGGACGTCCTAGAACAGTCAAAGCAAGCAGTCAAGTGATTGGAAAACAAAGTTGCCCTTCAAGGAGAAGAGTTGAAAAAATTGCAGTCCGAACGAGACGAAATGAAAAACCGCCTCTTAGTTTATAAAAAAAAAAACGAAATTCAGTCCTTTGTTCAGGTATTACAAAGAGTGCAAAAAGGAGACAAAGCTGCTGTTTTTATCAGAAACCAAGTGGCCACTTCAGGGGGGAAAAAACCTGCCTACAATGAAAGAATACTTCGGGAATGTGTTTTATGGAAAGTGTGCTCAAATAAAGGGTACGAGCATGTTCGAAGCAGAGGCCTTTTGAAGCTTCGTTAAAAGGGACGCACTCCTTAGATAACTTCTAGCATCACTCAATATGCTTCGTTTTCATGAGAAACAATCTACTGATGATTATTTGCAATGATAAGTGTTTTTGTTTCATCTAAGTTAGTTTGAATTACTTGGGAAACTCGGTACAAGTTCTCCCTATGTAAAGTTTTTATTTTGCGTAAGTGTACACGAGAAGTGAATAAAAGTACTGATAGATTGCTTCAAGCAGAACCTCTCGATGGAAGTGCACCAACCTGTCGTGAATTGTACGGGCAACCGTCACGGATAGCGTTCAGGCGTATTCTAGAACAGCTTTCCGCCCCTGGTGACAATCTGTTGGCGTTTGTGGCGTAATCAGCACTTCCAATGACGACTTAAAAGATTTTGTCTGCAATTTCCAAATATAAAACGCATTATTTACACCTTGAATGGAGTGGAGATCGCGTGTGCCGACGCAGCTATGAAGGCGCTCTCTATCAGCAGCCATCCCCGAGCGGTGGCGCCGCAGCGGGCGCACGGAGAACTAGGCCCAAGACGCCGTTCAGGCGCGACGCAGCGGGCCGCACCTTGTGCTTTTGGATCGAGCGGCCGTGTCAAAACGGTGGAAGTGGTAGCTTTATCTTAAAACGTTTTATGCGCAAACAAACAGGGATAAAGAATAGAAGAAACACAAGTACGAGCGCTTTCTAACAACTGGTTTTATTTTTGAAGAACCACCTGCTTAAATACCCACAGATCTGCGCTGTCAAGTCAAGAGAGCACGTCTACAGTACATATAACACTTGATAAAAAGACGTGGATCAAAGCCACCCTGTCAACATAAAAACAGCAAGGTGCATGAAACAACCACTTACGATAAAATGCGTTAATGATGTGATGATAGAAGTGAATTTTCTTTATCCAACAATGAAACAGAAGGATGGCTGATGCATTTTTCTTTTTGTTTTTCAATCCAGTGTGCTTCCACTATTTCCCTCGTGGTTTGATTTCTATGCCTATACAAAATGTCGGCCTATACAAAAATACAAATGTATACAAAAGTTCTGCGTGGAACCAAGGATCGACATCGTCGACAGGTTAGCACTTACAAGGGACATTGCCAGGAGTGTACCAGAGAAAGAAAAAGAACGATGTGTGGTGGAATGTGTGGACGTGGTGGCCAAAGCTTTGGTAAGCGATAGATCCAGACCCAATGTTGATAGGACTGCTAAGTATTTGGTTGAGAATAATCTGCGTGTTGTTCAAGCAGACAAGGAAGGATTTCTGGTTGTTTTACCAAATGATTGTTACTTAGAAAAGGCTTTCCTAGTGGTGAACAAGTGCTTTAAGAAATGTGACGTGAATGTAGAAAACGTAAAAAAGAAGGCGGTGGAGCTATTGAAAAAATGTGGCCAAGAAAAGCTTGCGTCACATGTAAAGAACTCAAAAGGAATGAAATTGGAGATATTTTTTACAGCAAAAACCCACAAGAAAGGAATTCCGTTTAGGCCAATTGTGTCCGAACGAGGGTGTTGGCAGGTTATGGTCGCGGGGTTCCTGCAAAAAATGTTGAATTCCTTAGAAGTACAGGATCCGTACTTATTGAAAGACTCGGAAGGCCTTGTGAATTTTCTGGCATCAGACAGTACAAGCTGTAGCTGGGGATTCAGCATAGATGTTCAAGATCTCTACTATTCCTTACCGCATGGGCCCCTAATGTGCAGTGTTCAAGATTGGATAACAAATGAGAATGACAAGGTGTCATTCCGGAACTTGTGCGGCATGGGCGTTGAATCCTTTCTTGAACTTCTTCATTTTTATTTAGCGAATACACATGTAGGGTTCTGTGGTGAAACGTATATACAGGCAAGGGGTGTGTGCATTGGATTAAAAGTAGCTCCCATCCTAAGCAGCATTTTTTTGGGAAGCATAGACAGAGAGTTGGCCAAAGATATAGAAGGTGTAGTAAATAAGGTATACAGATATGTCGATGACTACTTGATTTTAGGCTGTCATGTAGACAAGGGTGCTTTCAGGAATAGGGTTGTAGAAGCATTCCGTTCTCTGGGCAAAGGCTTAACATTTACTTCTGAAGTACCGGCAGATAATAAGCTACAATTTCTTGATGTCAAGTTAGAATTCCTACCGGAACACGTGTGTTGGTCATTCTCACCCCGAGCTGGGAAACCGCTAATGAACTATGCCTCAAACCATTCCAGGCTTGTGAAGAATGGCATAGTCATTTCGTGTTTCCGGTCAGCAATGTTGAATCCATGTCACCACACTGTAAAAATTGCATTTTTTGAGCAAGTTGAGAGGTTGAGAAAGGCTGGGTACCCGCTCGCTGTGATGCTGGCGTCGTGCGCTAGACTAATGAAAAAACTTAAACAGGATAAAGGACAGTGCAAAAAGAATCAAAGGCACAAGGATGTAGCTTCCAAGATTTCAGTGATTCTGTATGTGCACGGCCTTTCACACAGACTTAAAGAGGTAGCTGGTAGTTACGCAGTAAAAGTGGTATTTTCGGCAGAAAACAAAATAGGTAGTGTGTGCTCTAAGGTTAAAAATAAGTTCGAAAGAAAGGATGATGCAAAGAAAGAATGTAGTGTTAAACATCCGCGCAAGAACCAATTTGTTGATTGCGCGAAGAATGTTGTTTATCAGATCTCTATGACGTGCGGCCATGTGTACGTAGGGCAGACTGCGAGATGCATTAACACGAGGTTGTCCAGTCTGAAAGGTCGCCCTAGTACGCATTTGGCAATGCATTGCCAAGAACATGATTGCTCACCTTGTCTTAGTAGCACCAACATTATGTATAGGCACAGAAACCAAACCGCGAGGGAAATAGTGGAAGCACACTGGATTGAAAAACAAAAAGAAATATGCATCAGCCATCCTTCTATTTCATTGTTGGATAAAGAAAATTCACTTTTATCATCACATCTTTAACGCATTTTATCGTAAGTGGTTGTTTCATGCACCTTGCTGTTTTTATGTTGACCGGGTGGCTTTGATCCACGTCTTTTTATCAAGTGTTATATGTACTATAGACGTGCTCTCTTGACTTGACAGTGCAGATCTGTGTGTATTATATGCGCTATAGGCGTACTTTGTTGACTAGATTGCGCAGATCTGTGGGTATTTAAGCAGGTGGTTCTTCAAAAATAAAACCAGTTGTTAGAAAGCGCTCGTCCTTGTGTTTCTTCTATTCTTTGTCCCTGTTTGTTTGCGCACAAAAAGTTTTAAGATGAATCTGTTCCAACTAGGCCGACTCGCAGTTAAGCTTTGATTAATGCCGTTTCGGACCTGTGGTCACAGCAAGAAGTCCGGAAAATCAGACGGCGAAGGGCCCTTGTGTCTGAAATTTCAGACATTCTTTCTTAGCCATTGATTCTATGGGGTACGTGATGGTGCCGCGGAGCTGTCGAGCGTCCGGAAAGTCGACCATTCACTGTAAACTCCTCCAGCCGACGCACGGCGTCAAAAGACGATTCATTATGATCCCTCTCTGTTACGTGAGCCAGCATTACTACGACTTTCGTTCCCTTTCAATAAAATTACAGCTAACTCTCCCTGATAGAAGCACAAATTCCCTGAGTATTTCCAGACTATTCAAAATCCCTGAGAATTCCCGGTTTTCCCGGTTAGTAGACACCTTGAATTACTCTCTATGGCTGTTTTAAACTGGGTGCAATCTGTTAACATGGAGATGTGGCCGGGAAGGTTATTCCAGTCTTGTGCCGTATCCAGAAAAAAAGACCTCTGGAAGGTCTTTGCATTGTGCTCGGGATATACGGCATTAGGATGACAATGGCGATATGTCTGATGGGTTGGTCTGGTGAATGCCTTGCCTGGTGGCAAGGAATACAAAAAATTTATTAGAAAGACGGAAGGCCAAGCTGAGATTTTGCAGAGTTCATACTGATGTTGTTTGAGTAATTAGAGATATGAACCTGGAGGCACAGTTCTATATGGATTCAAGCATATTTGTACGGTTAGCTTGATGAGAGTCAAAAATGGTATTAGCATACTCAACTTAAGGTCTT